>NC_056726.1:126837115-126897115 GCF_019279795.1 Protopterus annectens | reverse complement strand
GCCCAGGCAAGACACATGACACACGCAGCATGCCCTTCCACCCCCCTTCCACAGCTGGACATGGGCACTATACACGCAATCAATGTAAAGTGTCCACTGCTCCCCAGACCACAGGCAGGATGCAACTGGGAGGGGACACAGTGCACCCACAGATTCTAACCATGGAACACATACTGGAGCGTCCCTTGCAGGACACTCCAAAAATTGGCAAAACCATACATATGTGATAGATCGGCCATCTTGTCTGTGGTGTATACAGACGTGGAATACAAGGGTGGGTAACCCTGTTGATCCATGGGCTGAGACAATTGTATGAAATGGGTCCCATAAAGTGGAGAGTGGGCAGCATGTAGTGGTGTGTCCAGAAACAACCAGGACCCAGAGTAAAGATGGGTGCTGTCGAGGAGGCAAGGATGGGGGAACTATGGGTATCTACTTATGGGTCTAGGTGTGCAGGTGTTAGCTGATGTTGGCCAATATGGACAGCCCTAGGGATGCAAGCGAATGTGTTCATTGGGCAGAGGCGTCGCCCAATGAGCAGCCACACCCACTGCGAGACCCACTAAAGCAAAGTGTAATCTATATGGCAAGGAATGGAATAACCAGATGTAGACGTATATATGTAGAGCTATCTGTGTGTATATCCACCCATAGCGAGATAGAGATATGCTTCTCCCTCGCCGTAGTACGAATGTATACATACAGAGAATGAATACAGTTGAATATATACATATGCAGACAACCATAGACCCATATGTCATTAGATTTTATATATATATATATATATATATATATATATATATATATATATATATATATATATATATGTTACAGTAAATATACACATGTATATAGCTATAATATGATATAGCAGTTACGGGTAACATATGTTCCCTGGCCGGGCATATGTTGGTAGGAGGTTCAATAAACAAACTTGTAGCACATAGCATCACCCCCAACCCCCCAGCTAGGCCGGAGAGACATACAGACACACAATAAAGGTAAATACACCACTGCTTTCCAGACTACTGGCAGGAAACTACCTGTGGGAGAGATCTGCAAGATTTATACTTGAAACATAGACATTGATGTCCCTTGTGGGACACCAAAAATGAATGACCAGAGCCAGGCCCTGTAATGATTTCTCTGACCAGGCTATAGATGTACATGGGCCAGTAGGTCGTGAAAGCCTGATAACACATGGGTCGACACAACATATGACATGTGTCCCGACACGGGGAGAGTGGACAGTGTGTAGTGGTGTGTTTATACCCTACCTGTGCCCACAGTAAAGATGAGTGCTGTAGAGGAGTGGCAGGTAGAGGAACTATGGGTATGCGATTATGGGCTTAGGCATGCAGGTGTTGGCTGTCAGAGCCATATTAGGACCACCCCGTGGATGTAAGTAATATTCCGATGTGTTTATAGCAGATGCCCATACCTCCCAAACCCTAACAGCACATCCACTGGATAGTCCATAAACCATTGGGGGAACACATAGAGACCATACCATAGAACTGTCCCGGATTTCCAGGGACGTCTGTGATTACGACTCAGAATCCAACTCTGTCCCACCTAAACCCTCCTAGAACTAGTGATATTAGAAAGAAAGGCGGTGGAATACACGTAATGAATAATGACAACATGTAAGAGTCATAAACAGCATGTACCTCAGACAATGTGTATGACTACATTTGGTCTGGGTCTGTCAATGTGTCAGGTTAATAGCACCAAACCTCTAAATGTGTCCCTGATGTTGTTATGCAGTATCCCTAATTCAGTGTTCATTCTTCCCCATTCGTATGAGAGGTCTGATAGTGACAGAATGCGCATATTCCACCGACTACCTTAGAAAGATGATAGAATAATAGGGTTGGGGTTACCACCTGTCCACCTTTGTGAGGGACACTCCCCTTTGTGCAGTTGTGTCCTGCAAAATAATAGTAATTATGGCAAATGTCCTGTGATTTAGGACAAAGATATCCTATATTAACTGTAGTAGTTGCATAAAACAATTATTTTGTGTCTGAAACACCTAAATGTTATATGAAACAGTATAAGCAACTATAATGCTACAAGAATAACCTTTTCTTTAGGCAAAACAGTGAAGTACCCTCCTTTGTACTGGCTGTGGGTATGTTTTGCCCAGCAAAATCTGACACCACTACATAAAGGTCCTATAGTGTTACCACATTTTCAAATGCCCAAAGTGGGACATGTTCTGTAGAAATGTCAGATTTTCCAGGACAAAACATACCTACAACCGTGCATAGTACAGAATTTTAATTATTTGCACAAATAAAAGCTTATTCTAGTAACATTTGAATTGCTTATGCTACTTCATATAACATATAGAAGTTTCATATATAAAATAACTGTTTTATGCCACTATTAAAGAAACTAAGGATATATTTCTGTCCTGTAGTCTCAGGACATTCGCTATGTCTTGATTATTTTCGCAGGACACAACTGCCTAAAGAGGGACTGTCCCTCGCAAAGTGGGACAGGTGTTAACCCTACTGTCCCACCTTGGCCAATTGAAAAGGTGGCAAGCCTGTAATAGGTATGTGGTAGCATGACTCGGCTGACGGATGTGGCTCCCGAAACCCAATTACTTGTCTGTATTGAAGAGTCTCGATTCCCATGTATCAGCCAGACAGGAGCAGATTGTATGAGGAGCACACAAATAATATGATTAATTCACTGGACAGGCCACTGATTCCGTACAGTCGAACACCATGCCGTCGCCTAATGGGCAGCCATTCCCGATACTGTAGTCATGTAGTCCGATGTAATAGGCATCATAGGGTAATAGTGTGGTCCTCGCTCCCACCCAGTGGTGTGAGTGTCAGATGCAAGCACCAATGTTGGTGCATTTACAAGTGCGGGAGCGAGCTGGTGTAAGCCTGTTTGGCTACCAGTATGCGAGTATTGCACTGGTAAAGCAGTGTAGAGGCTAACCGAGTGTAAGAAGCTGTAACCAGAGGTCAGCAGTGAATAACACCACACAAACCCATGCACACACGCTCCCAACTGCTTTAACGTGCCTTACTCCCTCTGTACCCTATGGCCTTGTACTGCCCTGCAACCAAATAAACGTCCTCTGCAAAGCTCGGAACCAGGACCCTGCACATACAGCTAATGTGATTTACCAATATGCCATGTCAGATATACAGACAATGGACAGTATCACAAATATATCATACAGTGCAGTCATTCAACAGTATAGGAATGTATCCCATCATATAGATGTATATGTGAGTGTTCATGTCCAGCATATAGGAACATACATATATAGAGATATATCAGGAACATACCATGTGGCAACAAAGCATTACAAATGAATGAAATGGTAAACACCAGCGATGCATGCATTATGTAGTGGTGTTGTTCTATGTGATCTCAAGACTCCCTCAGACAGACATGTGTCATTCATACATGCAAATAGTTGTACATTGGCCTTATACATCACTCTGTGCATGTAATGTACATTAACACAACAGTACCTATCCAATAATTATGTGTGAGCAGTACTCTTGCAAGGTGCTGTGTGCTACATCATCATCATGTTAACGGTACATGGGGTAACCATTTAGGGACCGGTTGTTTTGTGTGTACAAATGGGTCATTCTCATCAGGTGTACCTGGACCATTTAGGAGTGATGTGCATACCAGGATCGTGCGCCTGAGGGACAGGAGTGAGGATAACAGGAGTATGTTGTGATGCATATTACAAGGGATACGTGTCCAGTGGGCACATGTGTGAAATGGACAGCTATGTATAGGGCAGATGCAGTCCTAGGAGCTGATTGGCCTTATGTTTCTGTAGGTGAGGGTCAGATGTAGGGAAAGGAGTGTAGGTAGGACCATGGAGGATAGGTAGGGAAGAATCACAGACAAGACAGCATACAGGGTTGGTATATGACACATGTGGGGGGATACACCCCAGACGGGGATGGGTGTTTGGTATTCACAAGACCATGGGAACAGTGGGATGGAGGTCCCCAGCCATGGGCAGCCACCACTGCACCTAAACAGCTGCAAAGGAGGCAGTGCTGGGGGCTGTCCAGGAGGGGCAGCATCACCCTGTAAATGTGGCACTCTGCCCTTGAGCTTGTGTATCTGGCTTTGGAATCCCTTAGTGAGCCCCCAACGCAACACGTCCGGGACAGCACAATGGCAGACATGTACCTGTCTGGTCCTGCTCCCAGTGGGGACATGCTCCATCCTCAGTGGTGGTACCACCAAAAGGTGGTGCAGAGCCAACAGAGGCTGATGTCCAAGGTTGGACCCCAGATGTGCTAGTGCCCAGTGCCATGGTCAGCTGAAGTGGGACAGGAGGTTCGGCTGGGACCTCCCAACCCACTCAGCCTATGTTGTTGCAGTTTAAACCCACATATGGCTTAGTGATAGACACCAGCATACAGGATTACCTACAACAGTATGCATAGATATCACCATCAACCCAACACAGCAGATGGTATACATTTGCAGAGGGAGCACAACACATGCATATATACCGCATGCCATCTGTACAATGTGTAGTAGACGTGTGACCGCAGCTATGAACAGATGCCCATTATTGGCTTGTCACTGGGAACTCCAGACACTGTCTGTCATACCACGGTTTCATGTGACACATGTCCAGTCAGGGATGCGATGGCAGTAACACATCCCTATCATCATGCACTGTCTGCAATCCTCACACTATGCTTCTGCTGCGCACAGATGTGTGTTCAGTGTGTAACATAGGAAACAAATGGTTGCACACACTGACCAGTTCACAGAGGGCCCTACAGATGGAGGTCTCTTACGAACAGAGTACTGTCATGTCTGTATTAAAACATGCAGAACAGCCATTACCACACACATGTTAAACAGGCAGTAGTCTCAATGCAGCATAGCTACATTTACATGCTGTAGTCATGTGTGGCACATCACCCTCCTGTCTTTAGGCTATTTCCCACTGTGTATAATGTTTGAGGTACATTCAGATATCATCTGTGATGCTGTGTCAGAACACCACATCTAGGTACCACTCACAGTGACTGTCATGGCCAAATACCAACATGTTTTCCCTAGATAGTGTACTGTGTTTATCATGTGAATGGCTATGGGAACACTATCACAGCTGTTCCACATGCAATCAGCTAGAGGAGGACTGCAATAGGTGCAGAGGCCATCACCTGACCATGTCCATCACTTACAATACACATGCTGCTGCTGAGCAGGTGTACTCCTTCACATCCACCAGAGAGTGTATGGGTGGGACAGGCAAAGTACACCAGGAAAGGGCTTGGAGACATAACCCAAAGCATCGTCTGCCACACGCCTAACAGTACAGGGGTAAAACCCCTGACTGACTACTCATTACTATTACATGTGTATGATGTTACTACATGTGCCACAAAGGCGACATGTTGCTGTGCTGTAAGAACATATATGTGTATAGGTGATTGACATCTGCAACAGAGATATAGTAGACATACATTAGGTGTGGCACACATGGCTGTCCACATGAACGGGTGCCATTGTCACCACAACCACACTCTGTAATAGACACACATAGACACTCTTTGCAGGGCCACAAATACACAACCTAACTACTTAGTTTGCCACACTGCAGTAATGCACAGGACTACATGTACCACAGGGGATATCTGTAGGTTCTATGGACTAGGGCATGTGAAAGTGTTTGACATCTGTTGATATGCCAACGAGGGTTATACTGGGAGTGACTGTGGTTGGGAGCATCAAAACCCACACGCTGGCACAAGGTGCCAGTACTGGCATGCATGTATGCATTGCTAAATGGGTGTGTAGTGGTTGGCTGTGCAAGATGGCTGTATGGGTGAGGGGTAATCCTTGGCATTGTGTCACCCGACAATGGTGTGCAGTGCAGGGGTGTAGAGTCTGCAATGTCCCACACAGATGGGTACTGCATGATCTGCCCTGACATCCTGGTTACCAATGTGTATGGCCATAGCTTTGCAATGCATGCCATGTCTGTGTCTGATAGTCCTTCACATGGACATTGCCTGGGATGTGCATGTCTCACAATACTGTACAGTAACATGTACAGGTGTACCTGGTTTGGCAGGCACATATTGCGTACACAGCCTGTTATCTCCTGATATGCCAGTACTGGCCTGGTGTGGCAAAACCTGCTTATAGTGAGCAGATCGACCCTGCACCTGCATTGATAGTATGATACAGGTATTCTGTGGTGTCAGTGGCATGGGTCTATACAGGGCACATGCGTACAGCATTGTATGGCCTCTGTGGATCACATTCGATGGCACCACATATGTTGCAGGCATCCAGTGTGGAACATAATGAAGGCACAATGTCCACATGTATGTGCCCATTGTACCGCTGTACAAAGTGCCATGTCCTCTGCAGGCCACTGCATTCACTCCATGCCTACTATCTGTCATCAATGTGCATGGTACTAGCAACATAGCAGGATATCCTAGGCGAGTTTGTTTGTGCATGGCACATGAGTGCAGGACATATACTGGGTACTAGTAGGGTTGCATACTTTGTTCACCAGGCCTTTTGCCAGATGTAGGGGTATGGCTTGACAACACAGTCCCATGGCTGACTGACAGCTGTACTCTTCGTGAGGTGGCCAATGTGTCATAAGATGGACACCATATAGGAAAACTACAAAATCCACTCCCCAACATGTCCAATGGTAAGACACTCACAGCCACCTCTACACAGACTGACAGACAAACACACACTTGCCATGTCCTGTATACAAACCCCTACCTACTGTATCACACTGCAGCAATATGCTTTTAGGGCATGCACTACAGTGAATACTGGGTTGCAGCACACCTACAGGTGTATACCTAGGTGGGTGACAACAGCAGGAATGACAAAGGTGGTCATGTGATTTGTACAGAGAGTGCATACTCTACAAAGCACTGTACTTGTCTCATGCAGGCAGACACACACACACACACACACACACACACACACACACACACACACACACACACACACACACACACACACACACACACACACACACTTGGTATGGCTGGGAGTAGAACACCGACCTAACTACTTTAGCACACTGCAGCATTACACAGTTACAGAATGCGCTACACAGATTACTGGGACACAGCACTCCCAGTGGTGTATTTGTAGATGGGTGACATCATCAGCCTTGCCAAAGGTGGGTATAAGAATTGTATGGAGTGTGAGCAGTCTAAAAGCATTTTTCAGTCCTCAGGCAGATGGGGACAAACACACACACACACACACACACACACACACACACACACACACACACACACACACACACACACACACACACTTACTTTATTACACTACAGCATTACGCAGTTACAGAACGTGCTATCAAGATTACTGGGACACAGCACTCCCAGAGGTGTATTTGTAGATGGGTGACATCATCAGCCTTGCCAAAGGTGGGTATAGGAATTGTATGGAGTGTGAGCAGTCTAAAAGCATTTTTCAGTCCTCAGGCAGATGGGGACAAACACACACACAACACACACATGCCAGTGGTGGAACGGAACACCTGCCTATCTACAGATCACTATTGCAATACTACATAGTTACGAGTCATGCACACAGACTACACATTTCAAGGCTGTCATTATGACCTTCTAGGAATGCGGACATCAACAGGGATGCTGGCAGTTGAGATGTACATACCTGTGAACTTATGTGTTTAAAGTAGGAATCCATCCTGACCTGGAGTATGCCCATCTGTGGAATGGACGACTACTATCACTATACAGGGTTACAATTGCCATGCCCATACACAGAGGCACATAACCGACACAAGGTGTCACTGGGCATGCTCACACACTTAGTAGCACGGGGCTGTTCAGAATGCACTATGTGTCCATCTACACAAGGTTATACTGAGCATGCTCATGCACTTAGTAGCACAGGGTTGTCTGGGATATACTCTGATTCTAAACATGGAAGGCCACAGTGACCATGCTATTACAGGTAGACGTAAAGAACACATTGCAATGGGCTCTGGTGTTAGTAGTTGTCATTGTTAGCAGGAACGCTGCTCTACATATATCTGACACCGGTCTTTTACACAATGTCTGCTGCTGTCCAACACCTTAGATGTACCATCCTATATCAAGCACAATATCACCACTCACAGTGATGTCTTGCTAGGAGTGGAAACTGCTTGACCAACACAATGAGCATTGCTAAAAGTGGCAACTGCTTGACCAACACAATGAACCAATGTCCTGCTGTAAGTACAAGGTTGTCCAGTGTTTGTCATTCTGGGATGACATGACTGACAGTAAACAGGCGTTTGACACATATCACATGCATCCATGATTCAAGGGAGTGGGGATAATACCCAAGTTGCATCCGCCCATATAGTGCCATTCCAAGGCAAATGTCCTAAACACAGGATAACACCCTGACACCTAGAGGACAACTGCATTGCATGTGAGGATAATACCCAAGTTGCATCCGCCCATATAGTGCCATTCCAAGGTAAATGTCCTAAATGCAGGATAACACCCTGACACCTAGAGGACAACTGCCTTGTATGCTTATGCTAACCAGTGCTAAATGTGTTGCGTCCATAATCACAGCTGCTCACTGTAGATCCAACAATGGGGAGTACTGACATCTGTGCAGTGAGGAACACCTGGCTGATGGCTCTGTAGTGCACAATAGCACTACCACCATATACCTCAGAACCAGACATGTGGGCCATAACACAGGTACGGACTGCTCCAGGTGGTGGTGTCCCCACATACATAGAGGCCACTCACATGTACTGACCGGTACCCCCACAAAAGGCATCACAGATGAGTCATGTGCAGGACACAGTGTCACATGCTGCATTCTAGGATGTGAACCTCAGACACCACCATGCCCTCGGACTACCAACACACATCCATACATGTTGTAGGACATATAAGAGTACACCACCATGTGACCCTTGACCAGTGGACTGTACCAAGCTCTACATCAACTGTGGAGAGTACCCATGTACTGACACAGTTGCATCATGTGTTATGCAATGCAATGATACCACTGTCTGTAACCAGGTCAGCTGTACACATACCAGGGGCCCTCGGTTATTTACAGCATTAGCAGATGACTGTTGCTGTACACCAGTACACACCCTCATGTTTGAATATGACATACATGTACCTGCCCTGAGTATGTACATGCCAGACACACACAACATACATGTAAATAACATAGCTGTTGTTGTCCTTTGTGCAAATAGATGGCTACAGCCATTACACACATGCACATGGAATGTAGGTCCATGGCTGCTGAATGCTAACAGTACATAAGGTGTGATATCAATGTTGACAGAGGTAACATTCCCTCTCTACCGGTCACCCATTACACCTATCATATCATACAACAGTCCATGTGTCATGTATGTCATTGCACATGCCCACCAATTGCAATGCCTACAAACATGCCGAAATGACAGGATTGTAGGACCTGCACACATGTACATGTAGTGGTGTGCGGTCAGATACCATGCGTGTGCAGTTGCTGATGTATGCAGGTGACGTGTATCTTAGTACATCATGCAGTTGCAATGCAGCCTCAACATTGCCAACTGTATATGGTGATATGCTGAATGTATGGAAAGATGTACCTCAGGTATGGACTGATGTGTGGAAATAACTTAGTGGTAGGGCATCTTTTCAGATGGACGTTTGCTGAGGACAGCTCACAGGTGTGTCACAAGCGGTCCTACAATAAACCTGTGTAACCGGTAAACAATAGTTTCATTAATTGAAGGACATAGCACACAACTTAGACAGCGGTCAGGGTGACACCGAAGGTAAATCACTTGACACCTGTTAACAGTTAAGATGTCCCATGTGCATATATTAGCACTGTTGCCAAAAGAAGCGTCAGTACACTCTGTAACACTTGCAATACTGCTGTAGGTCTGTCATACATGTCATGAGCTAGGCAGGTCTTTGATTCACAGTACTGGCATATGTGGTTGCGTGTGTGTCCACATATGTCACGTATGGTGGGGAATACATCTCAGTTGTTACTCACTCTCCTGTACACTAGTGTACACATCTGTACAGCCTGCAATGTAGAAAGCAGGACATAGGCAGGGGCGTGTATCTCACACATGTGAGGTATCTGTATGTGAGTGACATAGGTGTATGCAATAGTGAATGCCACAGTGTGTGTGTGTGTGTGTGTATGTATGGCTGTCTGGTCCCTGAAGTGAGGATGTATGTTACCATACTGAATTGATAAGACCCCTCCCCCCATCCAGGCGATGCAATCGACTATCCATGTTGATGTCCCCGATCTTAGGCCATACTGACTACCTGTACATGTGTATTCTCTGTGGCATGTCATGTAGGTGAACAGTACTGTAATGATGATTTGCACATAGGCAGGTGTCCTCACCTCAACAGTAGCAAGTGTGTGTGAGTGTGTGTTACTGTGTCGGTGAATCTGTGAGTGTGTGGGTGTGTTACTGTGTCACTGAATATGTGTGTCAATACCTGAGTGTGTGGGTGCAGTTGTGGGTTGGCATCCTGTCATGGGAACGTGTATTACCGCTTCCCAATGAGGCATCACACTTCCCACTGGCCTCTACCCTTGTAATCAGCTAGACCGCTCTCTTACCTCACCACTCCATGTAACTGTACCTGTGATGTCACCCAGTATGGATGTCACGTCTATAGCCATAGTAGCTTAATACACAGCTATCATGCTCTTGGATCAGTTGACATGTTTGGAACGTGGGACATTCTCACTGTTATGTAGCAGCTACACGGTGATTGCTGGTATATTCATACATACCTGTGAGTAGCCCACATTGACATATGGGACACTAACTGCAAACACTGACATTCACCGGCATGTGCAATTAAACCTGAAGGAGGAAAGCAGAACATCATGACCAACATGCAGTTACTGTTGTTACACAAGACACATACTGTTAACAGTACCAAATGCATTGTACACCTGTAGTACATGGTATGTCTGCTGCCTGTCAACAGTACTCAACAATTGTAAACTACACTTATCTTTCTAGTCTGTTCACCCTGTGCATTAGACCATATGAGTATGTCCCTGCACCGATGGTGTAGATGTCAGGGATATGGCACAGGCATCATCATATGCACAGGGTGATAATGTTTGCCAGAGGCCTAGGCTGCACCATTGGATGACATCATGTGTGTGGGTTAGGGCCTTTGATCTAATTGGGTGTGTGTGGATGTTATGCATGTGTGTGTTGCTGTGCCCTATATTTATTTATTTTACATTTGTTAACGCTGACAAGCCAAAAGGCCCTTTTTCGTCTGACTGAGCCAAAAAGGCCCTTTTTCAGCAGAGGCCTGGGGAGAAAAGCTCCACAAAGAAAAATTACAGACACATTTAGTTATTTAGACATAATCAGTATACAGACAAATTACAAGAGACATGTTTTTACAGTGGTATGCGGCATAAACAGTTACAGTGGAGAGAACAATCAAAAAAGATATTAATTTTAAAAATAAAAGTAAGTAATAGATTTGTGGTGTACAGCTGAACTTTGGAATGTAGGTAGAATACATACATAGTACACAGGTACAGTACATACATTGTAGATTAGCCAGTGTTTGTGCATGTATATATGTTTTCAGTGTGTGCGTGTATGTATGCACACAGTTCTGGCATGTGTCTGGCCTACACAGGGGTATTATTGACAGTTGCGGATTGTATAGGCCAGGTTTTACTGTTCATGGTGTCTGGACACGGATATGTGACCTGTGCCTGCCAGGGGTTGCACGGGCACTACCAGGCAGAGGTGCAAATTGGGTACTGTCTGATGACACTTGTCCACTGAAAACGTGTCCCTGTTGGGACTATCCAGGGCCACGTGCACATGGCCTGCTATGTCATGGTGTGGACAGCACAGCACCAGCTGCACTGCTGCTGCTACCGCCACTATGTGACATGTTAACATGGACATGTGAGGTAGCTCGTACACGTAGACCTGAAACAGGTGCTGAAGCAGGCCTACATCCACGTGCCCAACACCTCACTCCTACCAGATGTTCCAACACAGACATCTCACGCTCACGGATTGTCAGGCCATGGTCAAGGACTCCAACCATGTCACCCAACCATCTATCCAAAGCTTCAGCAATCTGCTGTTGAGCATTTACCATTGCCTGGATGTTGTTGTTTAAAGAATGGACAGTAGCCCTCTGTAGTATCTGATCTTCTCTGTTGTGCTGTTCAGCACGTGCCTGTGCCTCCATAACAGCCTGAAATATGCATCTGGTGACACCAGCTGCTGCAGTCTGTCTTGCAGGAGCATGTTGGCCAGAGGTCCTCCTACAAGCAGCACTGGCCATGTGCCTTTGTGGGGCACTACCAGTCAGTTGGCTGACACCATGGTGTGCAGGCACACCTTCCATAGCCCCCACACTTTCCTGTTCCATGCTACCACATGCCAACTGTCCTTCCTGTATGGCCACTGGTGATGGGGTATGTGCAGGCATGGGATCTGTGTGCGGGGATGATGGTGATATAGGTGGAATGGCAACCAATGGCACAGATTCAGCCCCTGACAGCCCTGCCTGTGCCTCAATCATACATTCATCATCACCACTGCTAGAGTCTGTGGGGACACTAACATCAGATGGACCGCAGGAGGGCAACGCACCTACATCACCTGTGAGGGCAGACAAGAACTGTACATTACAATCTATACAATAGGCACACACACACAGACAAACACACACACAGACACACACACATGTGATATGACAGAAGGCATGCAACATGCATGTGATACAGCAGATGGCATGCAGCACAGACAATAATAGTAGTAGTTATCATACATCCCTGGGTTGCACACAACAGCATGCATGTGTCATAGCAGACAGCATGCAAATTACACAATCATAGTAGTAGTTAGCATACATCCCTGTGTTACACCATGTAGACCAGCACAGATTAACAGTACACCTGCCTAATGTGTGGCATATGACCTTGACAATCACATGTAGTATGACATGTGATCTGCTGACATGTGCAATGACATGCATACATGTTTAACACAATGGTGTCCTGTCAAATATACAGTGGGGTAATGGTGTCCCAATGCAGTGTTGTCTGTCCATCCTACAGATATACTGCACATTTAGCTGATGTGCATGGCCATTGAAGGAATCATGAGGCATCTCTATTGCTATACAGTGTGAGTTACAGACACAGTTCATAGCCATAACTGTGTTCAGATACAATACATATATACTGTGAAATGTGACCAATGTCACTTAGGTGTATACACACTAAACCATGATGTGGAATGTGTGATACAGGTCACTGAAGGGTATACAGATGACACCCCTGTACATCTGCAACCATATTGCTGCTGCCTGGCAACTATGGGCAGACATGGCGAACACGTCGGTACACCATGTCCCACATGACATCTGTGTACCACACACACACACACACACACACACACACACACACACACACACACACACACACACACACACACACACACACACAAGGAGCAAGTATGACATTGATGTTCGACACCAGCAAGGGGAATGTACTGTATCTGTGGGCTGATGTGGATACTGTACAGGTGACTGCTGTCATGTCGTGACACCCTCAAGATGTTTAACACATCTTATGTGGTGGATTGATGTCACATCTACACAAGATGTGCACAGGCCTGTAGGATGTCTAGTGTTCCACATCTGCAATATAACAATTACACAAAGGCCATAGTTGGACCATGTGTAGCCATTGTACGACAGGTTGTACACACAAGCACATCATGTCTACTGTGTGTGTTGCTTCATGTCTCTGGCCATCCTTCATGGCCATGTGTGTACATGTGTTGGTCAAATTATTGTGACGGGCATCTATTTCACATGTCTGTGTTGGTCCCATATGACATATACCCATAGTTGTCATATGCTCCACTGAAGACAGGGTTATGCAGACAAAGGGTGGTATCTTTGGTATGTGGGATATGTTTTTCAGGTTAGTTAGGCAGTGTTGCAGCTAGGCCAGTAGATGTCATGGACATGTCAAGATAGCACATCACATTGTGTGACATTCATAACAGGGCTATGATCCACACCAGTGACTTCTGTGGGCTGGCCATACTCCAGCCCACTGTGTAATACTGTTTGTATTCCCCACATGTGTAGTTCTGATCTGTAGTACATGTCCCTACAGTGAACAACAACTCCACCATTGTATGCACAGCTGTCCACACATCTGGCAATGATAGTTTGTGAGGATTCATGTCGGTGATTCACATAGTTTGCAAGTGTTGCACATGGGTAGGCATTGTGATGCATTGCAGGTCCGACCTGTATATTGTGACAGGGCCATACATTATGTGTACATGTGGTAAATGCCCACATGGCAGATAGATCTGTGCAATATGATGCCTGATAAATAATAACAGTCTCATCTGCAACGGGCTGCTGTCGCAGCGGAATGCCAGAGGTACCTAAATAGGAGTAACACAGCAGTATGAGCATTATCCACACCTGTATGAAAGTTACAGGGTGCAATGGGCATGTTAACACATACAACAGTACATTACACTATACTATGGTGTACGCACATGTGTGCATACACAGAGTAGCATACTATAGTATGCGGCATGTGTGTATACATGCCTTGCATATGATGTTAAATTACATATTGTACAGTGACACATGCAACTATATGGAATATAGTTGTTATAGGTGCAGTAGTGACTTACCAGGCAACTCCAGGCTCAGTGGTTGAGAGACACTCGCCTCCACAATATCGGCTAAGGCTTGTGGATATTGTTCTGCAGGTGTCCCCAGGTTGGCCAGTGGCTCCTTGGTACATGTGAGTGGGGGCTGGGTTGGTGGTCCACCACCTGTTGCAGCTTATTACCTGGCGATTGCATTCGCACACTGTTTTGGCCATCTAATGAGGTCTGTACAGTGTCTGTGCACCTGCTGGTATGTGCGGTTGTGGCCCCCACATCATTAACCCACCTGCTAAGTTCCATCCACAGGGCATCCCGCTGCTGTGCATCCTGTGGCACATGGCTGAACAGGATATCATGATTGTCATGTAGTTATGGGATGAGGGCCTCATCCTCCAAGTTGGTATAAGGGGGTAGCCTTGCACGCGGCATACCTGAAAGACATAATGATGGAGACAGGTCACAATAACTCACAGAGACATACAGAGCTACAGCTGAACATACATGTGTGTCGCATTTATTATGATTAAATAGTTGTCTTTGCAAATCTACATGACACTGATACCACTGACATGTTTGTGTCACACACATGTGACACTCAATGTTGAGTGGATATTATCATCATATATGTGTGTGTGTCACCTGATTACATTGCTCATACTCCATGTGGATGCTGTCTTGATGTGGGCATGTCTGTTTGCCTGTACTGGTGTTCCTACCTATCAGCACATGGTTGGATGTGTCCACATTAATGCAGTCGACCTTGATGCTGTGTATATGTCACATATAAGGACTTACACTGCCTTAACGGATATGACCTGTGACCCTGCAGACTTCCTCAAGTAAGGTTTTACATGTATGTGTTCTGCCATATACAGCTGCACAGCACTGTACAGCAATTCAACATCCTGCCATGTATCGCCTGTGTTGCACATGTGATACACATGGGACACTGGCTAGCTAGATGGTATTTGCAGGGATGGATATCAACTATAGCATGTACAGTCAAAGTAAACTAGCAGGCTATATGCCCTGGGCCATGTATGAATCTAGGATGAAAGGTTACCTGGCTGTAGCCGACAGGCAGGTCTCTGGGGCCAGCTGGGGCAGTGCCACATAACTGATCCACAGGGTTAATGATACATTTGCCATGCGGTCATCACACCATGTCTGAGAGGAGATCGATGTGCAGCTTTGCTGGACAGGAATGCATAGTATGGCAGGACTATGTAAAGTGTATGGGACAAGGATCTGTCCAGCATGTGGTGATCCTAGTACTAAGAAGGTGGATGTCTATGAAGTATGTGTTTGAGATCAGGATGTGTACGTGTTGCATGTCCAACATCACTGGGTTAGACATGGATTTATTCAGGGTATGCATCATGCTACATAGCGGAAATGGGGAATGGGAAGGCTGGTGTAGGCCATGTGAACATGACCGATACCCCTTAAAGGAAATTATGTGATCTTATATGGGTCACTTGAGTGTTGTGTATGGCTGGATAATGATCTCTATAATCATGGATGGCACCCTGTCATGATTACGGTTGCCACATATGACTACCTGACAGGTGTGGTGACGTAGCTATCACAGGAAAGACAACTGCCCAGCTGCATCCCTTACACACAGTGTCCATCATGTTAACCGTTGCCTAGGTGGGAGTTCATGGGTACAGGGCTATTAACATAGGGGTGACAATGCAATATGTAGCTAACAGATTGTGGCCATATGTCACACACACCTCACCCACAAAGCCCCTTTTGTATGTTGTCCACAACATTCTGAGTCAGCTATTGCTCCTAGGTCATAGTCATTTGCATACTTCAATAGGCAGATGCCTTCTGTTTGTCTGTGTGTTCATAGGTTCATAGGTTCATACTAGGCTATCTGCCCTGGGGCATTTATAAGCCTAGCCCGATTGTGTTTGGCTTACGCCACCCCTTGATTTGAGTATACTGTGCCCTTTTTAAAGTTTAGTTTACTGTGCCTCTGTCTAATAGTGACACGGAAGTAATCCCCGGGACAAACCTACAATCCCCCATCCACTCATCAAGATTCTTCTTGAAGAGAGTCAGTGAGGTGCTCTGCCTAACATGAATTGGAATTCTATTCCAGAGCAAAGGGAGCCTCTGGGTTATAAATCTGTCCCTCCAGCATGTTCTATTTATTTCTGTGCTGAGGTTCAAGTCCCTCGAGCGCATGGCTCTAAGGGATTTAAATTTACTGAGGTGGAGCATGTCCATTAATTCTGGGTTGGACATAGCTTTATATGTCAGGCATAGATCACCTCGAAGTAGGCGGTATGCAACTGAGTAGAGCTGGAGTTTTTTAAACCGAGCAGCATATGGCATCTGTTTGAGTCCCTTGATCCTCCTGGTGAGGTACTTTTGGGGTCTTTCTAATTGCTGCAGGTGTCCAGTAAGGTACATCCCAAAGGGGGCATTTTATTCTATGACAGGTCTGATGAGGGATGAATAAAAGGGCACGATTACCTCTTTTGATCTAGATGTGAATCCTTTCATGATGAGGTGGGCTATGTAGAAAGTCTTTCTAACCACTTTTGCAATGTGGTTGTCAAAGGAGAGATTGCTATCAACTTGGGTCCCCAGATCCCTAATTACTTTCTCTGTACTTAATGGGTTACCAGCTATGTGGTAATATATGGGCACATTGTTTTTGCCAAAGGGTATGACTATACACTTTTTGGCATTTAGCTTTAGACCATGGCTCTGGCACCAGTTATCCATCTCTGTGAGACCTTTTTGAAGGATGTTTGTGTCAGCTGGAGAGTCGATTATGGCGCCCAGTTTGCAGTCATCTGCGAACTTGGTGAGCCATAGTCCTCCCATATTGGCCTGTACCTCAGAAAAGTAAATACCGAACAAGAGAGGTCCCAGGACAGAACCTTGTGGGATGCCACTTGTGACCGGTTTTGAGTCTGACATGGCTCCAGCAACTCTGACTCTGTGGGTTCTGTCTTTGAGCCAGTTTGCGACCCATCTTGTGACATAGGGGTTTATATTTAGGCTGGATAGCTTATCTATGATGCCCGAGTGGGGTATTGTGTCAAATGCCTTTGCGAGGTCCAGATAGGGTGTGTGGACTATCTTCCCTTCATCTATGGCCTTGGTGACTGTTTCGAAGAAGTTGACCAGGTTCAGGCTACCTTCCCTTCATCTATGACCTTGGTGACTGTTTCGAAGAAGTCGACCAGGTTCAAAAGGCAGGATCTGCCCTTGACGAAGCCAAATTGGGTAGGATCTAGTGTCTGTAGGTCCCCAATGTCTTTGTTTATGAGTTCCATGATGATCCTCTCCATAGCCTTGCAGACTAGGCAAGTCAGGCTTATGGGGCGATTGTTTCCAGGGTCCGCAGAAGTGCCACCTTTGTGGAGGGGGACCACTGTTGCTGTACGCCATTCTTTGGGCACATATCCTGTAGTGAAGCTGAGATTGTATAGCAGTTTTACTTGAGGGATTAGTTCTTCTTGGAGTTCATGTAGGACGCAACCCAGGCCGCCATCTGGTCCCATGGAAGCAGTGTTTTTTGCTTTGGAGAGGGCGGCCTTCACCTGAGCATCAGAGATGTTTGGGAGGCTGCACTCTGCTGGGATAGATACTTGCTCTTTTGGGGTGGAGGGGGTGGAGAAGCTTGCACTGAACCTGTCTGCCAGGATATTGGCGATGTCTGTGGGTTCAGTGTATTTTTTGTCACTTAGAATCAACTCAGAACAAGTCTGGGAGTTGCATCCCAGGTTCCTAACATAACTGAAAAAAGCCCTATGATTGTCTTTAGTGTCTTGTTCAATTTTTCACTCGAAGCTGGCCTTGGAGGATTTTATGAGGGATCGTAATTTTTTGCTAGTACTGATCAGAGATGCCTTCCCTTTTAGGGATTTTGCTCTATCATGTAGTAGCTTCCTCCTTCTGTTGTACAGTTTATTTATGGCTGGGGTCCACAGACTGGATGCCTGCCTTTGGATGATTGGGTCTTGATTTTGTTTGGGATAGCATGATCCATGCTTTCCTGGAGATGTCCGTAGAATGCGTTTATATAGGATTCTGCAGTTTGGGCCGCAGTTTCCACTGGCCCTGGGGCCTGAAGGATTCCACTGTTTTGAGAAGTGTGAAGTTCGCTTTGAGAAATTTTCACTGTGGTTTTCTGGGCTGGGGATGGGGAGGGGATGAGGAGATCCAGTGAAATTAATTTATGGTCTGATCTTACCAATGACGGATATACTTCTGCTATGGAGCATAGAGTCCCCGTGTTGGTAATGATCAGTTCTAGTATGTTTTCCCCTCTTGTGGGAGTGGTGACTAGTTGTTCCATAGCATTTGAGTTTATAAATTCCAGGAACCTTTGGGCTAAGGTGCTGGGGCTTGAGTAATGCTCCCAGTCTATGTTTGGGTAGTTGAAGTTGCCCAATATAATGGTGTTCGGAGAGATCTTCATGTTCTCCAATGTTTTCAGGAAAGCTGAGTCGGATTCCTGACTTTGAGAGGGTGGTCTGTAGGATGCTATAAACTGAAAAGCAGTCTTGCCCACTGTCAGTTGCACATGGATGGTCTCCGATACTTTGTGCAATGCCACTAACCTGGAGGTGTGGATATCCTTGATAAATATGGAAACTCCCCCTCCTTTTGTGGTTCGGTCCAGGTTTTGGGGCCGAAAAGCATGATATGAGGTATAACCTGGACTACAATGAGGGGGAATACAATTAATTAACCCTGTCTTACTGTAGCTGGCACTGGTGTAATGTGCATGTATTATTCAGACACCTTCTGTAGTGTTGGTTCTGCAAGCAGTCCCATTGCAAAACACTCCTGTGACATAGGAATGTACATCTAGTATACCGAGTGTAGGTGGAACACAGTATGGGTGATGATGTCCTATGACCTGGCAAGGTTATGATATGCAGTGTGAAATCAACCTTACTGTCATCTACATCTGTACTGCTGACATCAAATAATTTGATCAAGGTTCATGGCCTTTCAGACCAGACTCAGCAGGGTAGTAGTGCAGTACTTCCCATTATCAGTGGTGTCTCCCCCTTTGTGGGTTGTGATACGTGTTGGTGTGCACCATTCAGTGTGTACACAGCCTGACATGAAGCTATGTTTTTCATGATTGTATGTGGAGAGCAACTTGTTTTGCCATATGTGTATGATACAACCTGTGATGTGGACAGGTCCTATGCAGTCTGAGTGCCGCTTTTACCTGCATAGTTGTGGGTACAGGGGCTCTGTGGTCTACATGGATATATGATTGTGTACCTGTTGGGTGGGGGGACAGTGTGTATATGTTATCCAAGACCCTATCTGGATTGCTTATTCATGCTCAGCACTTGTTCAGAACTTGTAAGCACTATGTAAGCTACTAATTACTATAGCACTCAATCTTCCTCATTACCTAGAGGTAAACAAGTTTTGTACATACTTTTCTCACTTGCTTAGAGCAAAATAGCTCTTGTACTCACTTATCTAGGGGAAATTAGTTTTATATTCAGGCATGTCCAAGGGTCAGCTGCCAGTGTTCTCTCCTGTCTATCTGATGAATCTGGACATCTTGAGGCAATGTAGACATTGCCTCATGTACACAGACAACCCTCTCTGCCTACCACCCAACACAACAACCTGTGAGAGATGCACTTATCTAGCCAAACTGGAGGTAAAGCTCTCTCCAACCAAGCCTGACCCTGACAGTCATGTGGAGAAGGTAAACATTCACACCACACCACACCACACTCATCACATAGTGTCACTGAATCTACCCCACCATGAACTGAGAAAACTACTCGTGTACCAACTCATTAGCTCAACGCTTTCTGGAATTCATAAACACCAATGCCCTGGATCAACATATCCACACACCCACCAGGGGCAACAATATCCTAGACCTAGGCATTACCAACATGAGTGACTGGTGTTCCACACCTGAAGTCAACTCCTCGTTGGTCCAATCCGACCATAAGCTGAACACCGTTGATTTCCACATCCCACCCCCACCACCCATGAAGTGAACCACAGCATAATATGTCTACAAAGCCAACTTCATGCTTCTTAAGACAGACGTGGTGAATGTCATGACACCCATGCAGATGGACAATACTGTTACAACTGCTGAATCCTACACAAATGCACTCTATAAGTACTTACACGAGTGCATGGATTGTGCTATCTCAAACAGAACCAAGATGCTATACTCCTAATTAAGGAAGCCAATCTGGTGGTCCCCTGCCATAAACAAACTGTACAACAGGAGGAAGATGCTGTTGCAAAAGAAAGTACATCGAGGAGCTCCTTGGTCAGCCTCAGTAAGAAGGTGAGATCCCTTATAAGATCCTCCAAAGCTAGCTACGAAAACAAAACTGCCCCTAATTCCAACAACAACCACAAAGCATTCTATAGCTATGACAAATACCTCGATGTCAACACCCAGATCTGCTCTGAGTTACAGCACAAAGGCACAAACATTACAATACCAACTGATATTGCAAACATCCTGGCAGATAGGTTCAGTGCTACCTTTCCCACCTCTCACCCCCTAAAGGGTCCATATCTATACAGGAAGAGTGCAGAGTCACTGTACTCACAACTACGCAGGTAAAAGCTGCACACTCTAAAGCCAATATCACAGCATCCATGGGACCAGACAACATCCCAGGCTGCGTTTTACACAAACTTCAGAACGTACTGGCTCCCCACCTATTCACCATGTTCAATAATAGCCTCACATCAGGCTTTGTGCCCCCTGAATGGATCACACAACAGTTATCCCACTCCATAAAAGTGGCACCACAACAGACCATGGGACCCATTGCCCTATAGGCCTGACTAGCCTGGTCTGCAAGGCTATGGAGCACAACATCATCGATCTCAGTCACAGAGACATTGGGTACCTCCAAACCTTTGACCCCTCCCAGTTTGACTTTGTTAAGGACAGACCATGTCTTCTAAACCTGGTGGACTTTTTAGAGACAGTTACCAAGGCATTAGATGAGGGTAAGGAGGTCCACACAGCCTACCTAGATCTCTCAAAGGCTTTCAACACCATTCCTCATTCTGGTATTATCAACATACCCATCTGCCTGAACATTAACCCCTATGTCATGTGATGGTGTGAAAAGTGGCTCACGGACAGAACCTACACAGTGGGAGTTGCATACCCTAGGTCTGACTGTATACCAGTTACAAGCGGCGCCCCCCCAGGGCTCAGTCCTAGGACCCCTCATGTTCGGTATATAATTCTCTGACATACAGGCAAGTGCAGGGGGACTTTGGCTGTAAAGGTTTGCAGACAACTGCAAACTAGGGGACATAATTGTCTCACCAGCTGTTACAGACACCCTCCAGAAGGGTTGCACTGAGACGGATACCTGGTGTCAATATCATGGCCTCAAGCTGAATGCCAAAAAGTGCATAGTCATCCCCTTTGGATATAACTAATTACCCACGGACTACCACATAGGTGCTAATCCCCTACATACAGAAAAGGTAATAAGGGATCTGGGAACCCCAGTAGATTAGCAATCTCTCCTTTGATACCCATAATGACAAGGTGATTAGAATATCCTTCTACGTGGCCCCCCTAATCTCTAATGGGTTTGCATCCAGAACAAAGGAGACCATTGTACTTCTTAGACCCATTAAAGATTACAACACCCCTTTTGGGATGTATCTTACAAGACAACTGCAACAGCTTGGAAGACCACAACAGTACCACACCAAGAGGATTACTGACCTCAAACAGATGACCTATACAGCCCAACCTAAGAAACTCTAGCTGTACTCGGTTGCATACCGCATACTCACAGGTGATCTCTGCTTGACATACAAGGCCCATGTCCAACCCAGTATTGCTGGACATGCTCCACCTAAACAGAGGCCCCTGAGAGCCACATGCTCTAGGAGTATACACCTAACCACAACGATGACTAGGACGTGCTGGATGGATAGATTCCTGACCCGGAGACTCCTCATGCTTTGGAACATGATTCCAATGTACATCAGGCAGGGCCCCTCACTAGCACTCTTCAAGGGAAACCTTGATGGGTGGATGGGAGACAGACATGTATCCTGGGGATCACTGCAGTGGCTCTGCTGGACAGAGGCACAGGGAACTAAAGGCTCTGCCATTCAGAGGCACAGGGAACTAACCTATGGGGGTGGCGAAAGCCAACACACTCTAGTTAGGCTTATAAATACCCTTGATAAGACAGCCTAGTACCTACCTTGTGTTATGTGCATGGATAGTTAACTAGCTCTTCCATTTTTCTTTGCTATCATGCTGATAAACTGTCGGGTGACTATAAGTCATATGTATCCTGTTAATGTGTATTGTAAATGCCAATAGACATAACTAATGTTTGTCTAACATAACAGTAATTCTATGTAGCTTGTAATACATATCTGCCTACAATACTATACATTACACAGTTATTGGCACAATATCCCACAATGCAAATCATAATTGCACAGTGGGCCAACCTTCAACATGTTATTCTCAGTAATACACCCATACATATGCCTACTGTTACAATATATCAACATATACTATCCCCTGTTATAGCACATACTTGCTGGACCATCCCTGCCACTGACAGTGGCTGGTGAGGAACATTTGTGTTCAAAGCCCTTATATAGCATCCCTTGTGGTGTATGCGGTGTTTGCCTTGTGACTTACAGCAGTACACACATAAATACTACAAGTGTTACTATGCTCAACAATACATGACTACAAGATAACTGTTTCCACTATATGGATTGCGTGCACTTTAAATATTACAGAACAGGTACTACATACACAGACATACTGAGTGTTCTACATACCTTATTAGTAACCCGAGGTGTCGTTGACTGTTAATTCAATCCTTTTCAGTTTGTGTTTCAATCTTCTTTGTAACGTTCTGCTGGTATATACAGATGGTTTGAATGTGTGATAAGCCATCCTTTTCTAGTTAAATATGGGTAATATGCGCTATCCTGACCACCAATTAGTGTTCCAAAGTAGTTAATTAGATGCACATCAGCTGTGTAGCTACTCCATTAGCCAATACCATGACAACAGTGGTGTATAACTGAGTACTCCACTTGGGCGTTGTCTGTTTGCCTTACCTTTGAGGAAGACGGCCTGGATGTGTTGTTTGTGATGTATTTCAACAGCTATATTGAGACAGACAGAGATATATTAGCTTCATGACTCCCGTGGATTGTGTGTAATGGCTAGATGATGTTGTTCTACATGTGAGTACAGCTGTTATATTTCAGAACATTGCTACTTATGCAGGGTTTGTTTGTACCTGATACTTCTGCAGATGTTTCAGTCTGGCAGGATATTTGGGCAGTTCAAGGCTGTATGGCTATGCATGAACTGTTATGTGGTTTACAGTGTGCTCACCAGACATACTTGATTTGGTGTACACATGTATCATACTGTGCTGTTAATCAGTAATTGGTAATACTTCCCCGTGTACACACAACCCTCTGAAACTTGATTAGTGCAAACAAACCCTGTAATAGCAGCAGCTGTTCCATTGTATAACAGCAACTATTTCACATAGGGCCATGTTAGTGTCTCTGACAAGGTATGTTAAGGCTTCTGCAGATGTCATACAGTGAGTCAATGATTTGTGATGTTATTACAGTTTGTATTGTAATTTGTTTGGGTGTGGGGGTGATGGTGAGTGCACATAGCAGATGCAGGTGTGAAGGAACTGCTTTTATACATAATCGATATGTGTGTGAGGGTTCCTTCTCTATTTGAACACCTATCCTTTAGTGGACTAATACTATGGTAATTGCAGGCTGATTCATTAAGGCACTGTTAAGTGGTTCCTGTATAGCATGCAGGTGATGTTAGTCCTTGAATCCTTTTGGCAATACATTGGAATGTAATAAAGTGTTGCTACATGAAAGCTGTTTTTTTCTGTCATAGGTATTTGCAGTCATTGGAGTTGTGTTGGTGACTGACCCTCTTTGGCTAGGGTTGCCACATTTTCCTATGGCCATAGTGGGACATGTTCGGGACACACATCAGATTTTACAGACCGACACAAACCCACAGTCAGTACAAGGGATAGAACTTTCCTTTCTTGCCTAAATATAAGCTTATTCTTGTAGCAGTTTAGTTGCTTATCCTGTTTCATGTAACATGTAGGTATTTTAGATACAGAAAGAACTATTGTATGCAACTATTACATTACATATGGGACATAATTATGTTCTACAATCTCAGGACATTTGCCACGTTTAATATATTTGGTCAGTACACAACCACCCAAAGAGGGACTGCCCCTCGCAAAGTGGGACAGGTGGTAACCCTATCATTGGCTCATGTCCATAGCACATATTTGTAATAGTGCATAGGCATATGCTCTCCATATCCTTTGTTCATAAAGGTTGGTCGTGGCGGAATGTGTGATTGCTATGGTCCATGTTATACTCATATATGAACACTTCAACCGCTGTATACGGGATACCAATGGAATGCTGAAACCACACAATTCTGACGCCGACAGTACCAGGCCCAGACTCCCATACCCCACATTACCAACAGCGACAGTAATTTGCGAAAGTAACACAAACATGGAACACACACACGCACACACAGAAACACTGCTACCTACCACATCCAAACAAACCATCCTACACTACATATGAGCAGGTGGGCAAGCCCCCTACACACCCCCCATGTGGGTGTCTGCACCCCCCACTCCCACCCTACTTTAATATTCTACCTCCTAGATCACACAAACAGACGCACAAAGCAAATCCACACACACACACATTACAGTTCCCCAGGAACACACACCACCCTCAGAACATACACTTACACACACTACAGCCCTCAGAAACACACTTACACACAGTAACCTACCTGAACTGCAACACCAGAAGCACTGACTAACTGTCCCTTAACATCGTGATTTTAAACCTCGCACTCCTGTGTTTTGGTACTGTGTTCTTTCGGAATTTAAGCCTTGTGATTACGCACGTTGGTATGTCAAGCAGTCGGTATGTGGTAGGCATCCCATTTATATGTACCTCCATGGTTATGTAGATGTTGTTAACCTATCTATATATCTACATATATATGTATATCCCCATATATCGACATATATCTCCCCCCCCCCCTCTCTCTCTCTCTATATATATATATATATATATATATATATATATATATGTATGTGTGTGTGTGTTGATGTATACATATATATATATATATATATATATAATATATATATATATATATATATATATATATATAAATATTTATATATATATATATATATATATATATATATATATATATATATATATATATATATATCATACACCTTTCATTGGGTACATGCCATTTTGTCCTATTTCCACACATTCCTACCTTTTGTGTTTTATCCTGTCAGTATACACAACTGCCATTGGTACATCTCAGGTAGCTTAGTGGTATGTTATTGTGAAGATTGTGTACATGGCTGCGTGTTCTAATCCTGGCAGTGGTAATTTTACCTCTCAGAGCAGGTACTGGTAGTACAAGGGTGATTAACGCACATTTCAGTGGTTGTGTGTTCCACATGTTTATTATTCTGTCGAATACTACCTATATATACAAGCTGTGATTAAGGTATACTATGTAACATGTAAATCAGATGAGAAGAATCCTTTCATGGATACTCCCCATTATTTGGAACTACATCCCTGATTACATAATACAAAACCCCTCACTAACACTGCAGGGAATCCTTGCAGAGTGAGTGGAGAACAGTGGATACACCCCAGGGATCCTGTGATTGGCTCTGCTCCACAGAGGGACAGTTAGTTAATCAATGGGGTGGCAACAGCAGACACTTTTTGGCTATGCTTATGAGTGGCCTCGGGCAGTTAGGCATGTACCTACCTATGTATCTATGAACCTATACATACAGTATGGACACATGCTGATAGCTTAATTTACTGTTCAGGTATTGACTTACCTTGTGCCAATGGCAGTTGTGTGTACAATAATTGAGGGCTACCTATGTAGGATGCACACAGTAGACCACCTATACATGACAATTTACAGGTGGTCGTGTGTGTGTGCCATCCATGTTTGCTGTGTGTGCAGGTGGAGAAGGGTGTTAGTCCATACGTGCCTACACTGTCAGTGTGTGTGCTATATGTTCCCTCTTTGCCAAGGCATGGGCATACTGGGCACACCTCCATCTGCCTACTGGGGCTGGCACAGGGTGTTTGTGGTCTGAGTCCCTCTGTGCCTGTGGGGTCCTTGGCAATGGTGGTGGGCTGTGAGGGCCTTCACCATTCTGTCCCTGCTGCAACTGTTTCCGCAGGATCATATTGTGTAGCATGGCCATACTATGAAGATGTGGGCACATGTACCTGGAGAGTACTGCAAGGCTCCACCAGATATGTCCAAGCAATGGAACTGTGATTTCAGCATCCCAAACACATGCTCTATGATGATTCTGGTTTCTGCATGTGCCTCATTATGGAGTTTTTGCGTGGCTGTGTATGCATTTCTGATGGGAGTCATCATCCACGGTTCCAGTGCATAGCCAGCATCCCCCACCAGGTGGCCATATGGGATGCTCCCCCTGGCAAATACCTGATACAGCTGTGAGGCATGCCAGATGTGGGAGTCGTGATTGCTTCCAGGGCTACCAGCACACGCATCCATGATAATGCCCTGGGCAGTGCTCACGACCTGGCTGTTGATGGAGGGGTATCCCTTGTGGTTTATGTAGCACCTACTCTGCTCACCGGGGTGGTGTCTTGATGTGTATGTGCATGCAGTCTATTGCACTCAGTACCTCCGGGTAGTCTGCCACATGGTGGAAGAAACGCATATTGCTGGCCAACTCCTCCTGCATTCGGGGGAAGTATATGTGCTCATTGGCATGTGGTAACAAGGCATCCAGGAACTGGTGGAGTACCCTGGATGCTGATGCCTGTGAGATCCCCATGATATCCCCAGTTGGCCTTTGGAAGGTACCTGTGGCTAGTATTCTGAAGCTTACACATACCATCATGTCCACTGAGATGGGTTCCCTTTTGTTTCTTCTGGCTCTGAGGCATGGCCGACACAGCTCAACAAGTTGCTGTATGGTGTCCCTGTCTACCCTGTAATGCTCTACTATCTCCAGATCATGTAGCCCCTGGTAGGTTACCCTGGGTCTGAATACTCTTCTCCTCCTCCGGTGCCTGAGATGGTTGTCAGCATCATCCTCCACACCACCATCAGTCTCCAACACATGCTGGTGAATCTAAGCAGCCCCTAGCATGTACATATTAAAAGTTCCCCATCTGTATACACCAATGCTGCAGAGTGTCTGGGAATACACAAGTGTGTGTGTGGGGCTTTCACACCTTATACTATTGTGCAATGGATGATGCTGGTGTAATTGGGTGTGTTTGTACTATTCCAGCTGCAGGGTATCTTAATTATTGGTTTTACAGCAGGTACTGCTATTGCGGGGCCTTTGGTGTTGACTTACGTTTGGCTGCCATGATTCCTCTATTGCCCTTTACTTCACTTTTCAACCCAATTCCACTCCCATTGTCAGGCATGCATCCAGCTGCCTCTTTTTTGTTTTGTACTTTTACAACCCAGGATTGTGTTGGGAAATGTGTTATGTAGGTGATCTACTGCAAGTTTGCTTTGTTCTGCTGTGACAGTTCTCTTTTCTTTGCTGTACGGTACCTCCCCTTTCCTGTTCTGCAGGTAGCTGCTAGCAGCCTTGTTAGCTGTTGTCAATGGCCCACTGTGAGTTCCTAGGTGTTAATTATTCATTTGTACTCCAATTACCATGTTGCAGCATTTCCATATTGTCTTCCCATATCATTCCTGTTTCAGCTGTGGTGTGCGCTGCACACAGCCATTTACTGGGTTTTGAGCACGTTTTCATCCACGTTCACATGCACTTTCAGTTACCTTGTGTGCTCTCAGCTAAGCAAAGCTATGGCTACTTCCACACCCCTATCCTGCAACTTTGCTTGGAAACAGATAACCCGGATTAACAATGCTCCAATGTGCTTACAGCTACGGTGGTGCACCCTTCTCTTGATGTCATGTTTGCCTCCAGGCCATGCCTTAGTGTTGTACTGCTACGCTGTGTGGTACATCCTTACGGTGGCGGGGAGTTTGCGATTCAGTATTACTTGACTCATTTGCATGGCATTGACTACTAATTCCTAGTTACCATGCAGAACACTGTCACAGACCCTTAGCAACCCCTGCACCATGGTTGTGGTGTAGCATGCATGACATTGACTATTATGGGGAATTTATGAATTGTGATACATTGCAGTTTTATGACATCTAAATATATTTTCCTTGTGATCCCCTTTGCGCACTGATGCACTGCGGTTTTACTTTGCTTTAGTGCGGCCATGACATTAAATGTTATTTTTTATGTGTTGTGCATGTTTTTTATGCCATTGGCTATATATTTAGCCATTGACATATATTAACATTACAATCCATACATTTGGTCCACTTTCATGGCTCCGATTTTATGTTTGAAAAAATGTAAATCGTTTTTTTTTGGTTTACATTTCTTCACGCATACGTTATGCCTGCACCACTTCATGAATCGCTATATACCTTCATTTGCATGCTACACTGCTGCGCATGGGGTAATTAGCATACATGTGCCGGGAGCTGCACAGCTCTGGCGTATGCTGGTAGTGCATGTGGAAACAGCTCGTACCTGAATCACTCGGTGGCCATATCTGGTGCAAGATCGCCGACGCTACTCCGACGCCTGGCGCAAGCCTCATGAATCCTGGGGGATAAGGCTGAAACACTTCATCACATTAAACATGAAGTTATTGGTAGATGGAATAGTGAGTCTAAACTAATTTTGTCTACTGATCACATTAGACAGATCCCCATTGAAGTACAGGCATGACAACAAAGATACATGTTTATATATAATAACAACATACAGGCAGTAAAGGCAATAATTAACAAATACCAGCCCATCATCAGAGATACTCTTGAGCTAAACAATACTATAGAAGATGGACAATTATTATTATGTTATTTCATAGTACTAAACAAGGTACTTGCAAATGTAATAATTGCTTATATTGTGCTAATATATATATATATATATATATATATATATATATATATATATAGGTTTACACTCAAATTGTCATAACGGACAATATCGATCATGCATTTGGGCAAACCAAATGGACGAAATTCAAACTTCAACAATTTCAGAAGTTCGAAAGTCAGCAAATCGAAGAGCTGATTCTCTGACCTTCGAACTAAAATGTCAAAGAGACATCGTAATGCAGGGGGGCAAGCCCCCCTTCACCCCCCTACTTTAATATACCAACTCCAAGATCGCACTACTGTGGGGAATGGGATAATTTCCTGATTCCCGCTATAGTGCAATCCGCACCCACAATGTCGAATCTGCAATGAGCGAATGCCAATGTGCATTCGCCCATTACATTCGACAATTTTGTCGAGGTTTTGCAACTTTGCAAACCTCCTTTCGCACAAGGTGGAGTTGCACAAGTGCATAACGCACTTATGAAGGTAAACCTATATATATATATATATATATATATATATATATATATATATATATATATATATATATATAGGTACTAAAATCTCATTTCACTGAATTTCAATTCACCCTCAAAAAATCACTGAAAGCTCAAATCACTGAAAACTCATTTCACTAAATCACATTTTACTGAATGTAAGTACTGTTGGGCAAATACTGTAGTGCGATCCTGGAGTTACCTACTTAGCTTTTATATTTATGAATTTCATTTCACTGAAAGATAACAACATGAAACCAAAAGTAGATGTGGGGCTACATTCCCCTTACCCCCCCAATGTGTGGGGCTATTACCCCCTAACTATATATACTAACTCTAAGATCACATTACAGTGGGGAAATGGGTATATACATTTTATTTGCCCAACTGTACTTACATTCAGTGAAATGTGATTCAGTGAAATGAGTTTTCATACATATATATATATATATATATATATATATATATATATGTATACAGAAAAAACTTTTAAACTTCCAGTTAACGGAAAGGATTTTATATTGTAAGCTTATGGAAAATGGCAAAATGCAACAAATGTGATGCACACTATGTGGGCATGACAAACTGCAAATTAAAGGACCAGATAAGTGATCACCTATCAGAAATTAATAGAGGAATAATAAAAATGCACTTTAGAAACATATTGTTGAAATGAATGTGACACACTGTTCTAGCTTTATGGTTCTGCATATTATTTATGACCCAATATGAGGTGGTAATATAAAACATTTAACTGAAATGAAGAGCTTAAATGGATAGTAAGGTTAAGAGCTCATATATTTCAATGGTTAAATGGCACTGTCACTTTAAAACCATCACTGAAAGAATTACAAAACCAAGTGCATTGAGTTTAATTTCCTAATTAATTAAGATGTGACTGTGATGTTCTTATAAAATGTGGCTCTTTCTTTCTTTGTCATATGCCTGAAGAAGCTTACAAGTGAAAGTGTTTTTTACTAGTGTGTTGAATAAAAGTCTTAATCCAGTACAACAGCCGTGGTTCCAGTGATTCTTATTGTTTTATTCTATTTTGAATTGTGTGTTGAATCTTACTAGATTTGTCATCAGACCCTATCCTTTTCTCAATGTATATAGACATCCTGACCCTCTCAACTGTGAGGTAGACCAACATGTCATCATGGACCTCTTCTAAATAGACACTAATAATATTCTGGCTGTGTGCAACAGAACTGTGTCAATTGTTAATATTACATCATGTCTATTACATCTGACAGATGTTCTCAAAGAGGTCATCGAGGGTTTGCATGATGACAACAGTATCATCTTGTGGAACTTGACCAGGTCAAGGCATTTGATACAAATCCACACTGAGGTATTCAATCTATACTGTCATATGTGGCCATAAACAGCTATATCACCAAGAGGGTAGACCAGTATATCACATACTTGGCATCTCACTAACTTGAAATGTGTGTAGCGACCTATATCTCAGGTACAGTAATCAGGTCCATACATCAGGGCTGTCTGCTATGCTCTTTCCTGTCCATTATTTAAGTGATGGACATCACATATGACATACATATCCTGTGTCCAAACAGCTGCCTGAAAGACTACAGATTATGGGCAATCATTGACTCCAAGTATGATATTAGTATAATACAGATGGTTTCAACACATACCAAAGATTGCTGCCAGAGCCATGACACAACTGCATTGACAAGAAAATATGGGTATTTGTTAAGTAAGGAAAACAAACACACAACCCAAGTATAATTTGGACATCACATCCTATAATAAGACTAATAGGTATGTGATCTGTGTCCTGGGGAAGACGGTAAGTGGAATGTTCACCAGCATGTGGTCGCAGTGCTGACTACTCCCTTGTATGTAACACAAGTCCTGAGTATGTGAAGGACAGCCATATCAGATGCCATAATACATTCATAGTTCCCAGCCTTCTTGACACCAATAACTGAGTACAATGGACCCTTTGTCATGTACCTCTGAACACATCTTCCAGTGATGCGTAATTGAAGTGTACCACCTTTATCACAGTGAGCTGTCACACAGCTTATTGGCTATAACTAGGTATTTTTTGTGGCATATCCATGACTGTCTGATGGTGTAGAAAACCAATAAAGTTGTTACAGCAGATGCATGTGTGCTACCTGTTCTGTTGATGCACACCCTACATACATAGGTGTTTGACAACATTAATGGCATGGATATTATTCATGACAGTGTGGATTGTGTTTTATATATATATATATACATATATATATATATATATATATATATATATATATATATATGCCATACACACCAGTCAAGTAGCCTGTATTGCTCATACTGTCGCAGACAGGTGTTAAAGGAAAAATATACTTTAAAAATGATCAATACACAGAAGGTTCAGGTTAAGGCACTTTAATCTTGCAGCAAGGAGACAAAAACGTGCTAATACAGAGTTTGTCTGACTAGAATCAGGAAATGCAAGCATTTTTATAAATTTTCTAATAAGACATTGCCTACCAAGCTGACGTAGTGAATCACAAGTTTTGTCATCATCATTTCGTAGTGATTGTTTTTACAATATTGTGCTTATACTATCAATTTTTGTGAGAAACTTCCTAAGAAAAACAACGTGGCCTTGGCTACCACCGGTTAGATATATGCAATGTTACCATTCAAGGTACTATGGCTAATTCAAGCACAAAGCAAGTATAGATTGCAGTTCATTTCTCTAACAGTCCTTTGTCTATGTTATCTCTAACTTCTGCAGCTGTGCATGTTCTCATACTTCGAACAGCTGATTGTTTAAAATCATTACATTACAGAATATAGCATTGTTCATTCATTCATTTCTTCCTGACCTAGCAGATAATCACCTGCTTCTCAAGTACATTTCCAAAAGGCATAAACATGAATATTTCTGTGCTAGCAATTACTAGGTCAGAAGGCATCTTGCAAGTTTCAGAAGGCACACTGCAGTTTCAAAAAGCACCTTTTAGTCTCATATGAAACTTAACTGTATATAAAATAGTGCATATAAAATAGAATGAAAAACGTGTTAACTTATTTAGTTTCTAATCAGCATTAAGCAGACACATTAATACATATTTTTCTGACATTTCCCCCCTGTTAATACTTTTTAATTCTATTTTCAAAAGAATAAACAGTTTACTTCTTCTCCTAACCTCTTCCATTCAGGATTTGCAGTTAAGAGAGTCATTCAGTTTAAACTTATGAAAGTGTTTCACATTTCAACAATTCTTCAATTTCAGTACTTTGATACAAAGTCTCAGAAACTGATATATCTATAAAGTCTTTGATTAACTTTTTCATGCAGGGAATACCACAACAAATGCATGCTCCTAATAGGAGTAAACCCACACAAATGGCAATCAGGATGTTCATTAGGATGGAACCCCACCCCCCAAACAAATTCTGGAAAAAGTCCATCAGAGGGTTTGGGCCTGGTTTGGTCATGGTCGACACTTGCTGGATTACCTCAAGATGGTCGTTTATTTTGTGCTGGTTGTCAGGAATGTACGAACAGCATTCTTCTTTTATTAAAGTGCACGTACCACCTCTCACCGCTAGGGTGAAGTCAAGAGCCATGCGGTTCTGAAGCACCACAGTTCTCATAGCATTCAGTTCATCAGTCACTAATTCGAGAGCAGAAAAAGTTGCATTGCTCATAACTTCGAGAAGTTTAGACAGTTTTCTCAGCTCCCAAATTGATTTCACTGCGCCATATGCAGGGGCTATACCTGCCCATGATATAATGGTGTCACTCAAGTCTATGTGTGTCAGTTTATCTTTGTTTTTTACGGAGTTATGGTTTCTCCATCCTGCTTCGATTCATCCTACTGGATTCTCGGGTCTCTTAATCGGACTTCTAGGTTTGTTGCTGACCTCGCTGACATTTCGAATTTTTCCCTGAGGCAAAGCTGTAGTGTGTCATATGGCCGGAACCAGGTAACCCAAAAAACAGCTGCCGGACCAATTCTCAGGTAGCCATTTATATGCCTTTTTCCCACAAACAAAATAACAATTCTCTACTTTAGTATTGATATAAGCTTGCCCTGCATGAAACATTTTCTTATCAATAATAGAAAGCTGTTTTAAAAGAACAGGATTATGCTGTATCGCATCAACATTCTTATGCATCTTAGCAAAATATGCAACATAGTTTGTATCACAAAAAGTTTTAGTCTTGCTAGGTTTAATATAACATTTATAAGAAACAGTCACATTGCAATTGCTCCAACCCACCTGAATAGTGTCATTCTTGTAAAAACATGCAATCCCTTTTTGTGTAACAGGTAGGTACAATGCTATTTTATCTTGTGACTTCATAGATGAAGTATCAAAAATAAAGTTTTCCCAGGTCTCATTGACCCCTAGGGGGACAGCAGTCATTAATAACCCCCTGTATGCTGTCGGTATAGCTGTGCAAATCCAGCAGTTCGAAATATTGAAAGTCTCAGCATACACATATTTAATTGCCTGGTAAGTGTTAAAGTTCGGATGCCAGTCTATGAGTAATGCATCATGTTTGATCAGTTCAACTTTTGTGGCTGGGAAAAGGAAAGGCCACAACAAAAAGATCAATGTTATCAGTATGGCTATCAGAATAATCATGCAAATTTTCTGAGGTTGTTCTGCATCTCTGTTTACTCTATACCTGGTCATTTTGTTCTCATTGTACAACAGTAACAAGGTTTTCGTCTAATTCAAAGTTCTTAACTAGTTTACAGTGTGTCAAATGAATCCAGGACGCTCGCTCTGCGATCTTGACTGCAGTGGGTGTCGACAGTAGTACCTGGTATGGCCCTTCCCACTTCGGAGAACTCCAGTTCTTTCTCTTCACGACCTTCACTCAGAACCATGCGCCTGGGGCTACTGCTGCTTCCGATGGTCTGGTTTGCTCTTTATCTGAAAAAGAATTTAACTGCAAAAGTTTGTTATTCAAAAATCGCCTCATATACCCTGCAAGTGAACTGTCAGCCTCCTGCTCTGCAGGCATGAGAGGTTTACGTTGAGGTGTATAATATGCCCTCCAAAACAGAACTTCAGAAGGAGTTAACCCTTTTGCATTTGGAACAGTTCTCATGCTCAACAGTGCCAGAGGTAAACAGTGCACCTAGTTCTTTTGTGTCTCACTAATCAATTTTCTAAGCTTGTTTTTCAAAACCCCATTATGCCTCTCTACTAATCCTGCAGATTGGGGGTGGTATGCGCAATGATTTTTCAGTGAAATCCCGAAATAATGGCTAAGTTGTTGTATAGTTTGATTTACAAAGTGTGTGCCATTGTCACTATAAATCTTTTCAGGTATGCCAAATCTAGGAATAATTTCTTTAATGAGGACTTTTGCAACAGTAGCTGCATCTGGATTTTTAGTTGGAAAAGCTTCCACCCATTTGGAAAACATATCTGTAATGACAAGGCAGTACTTCTTATTTTCGCATTTGTTCAGCCCTATAAAATCCATACAAATAGTATGGAATGGATACGGTGGTGTAGAGAAACTCCCTTGCTTAGGTTTCAATGCCCCTTGTGCATGATGCTTGTTACAAACATGGCATGCTGCACAACCATTTTTTGTGTAGTTTGTAAATCCATACGTCGTAAACACTCGATTCACTAACTGTACCATCCCCCCTGTTGAGACATGGCACTGCCCATGGCTCAACAAAGCTGCATATCTAAACAAGTTAGATGGTACAGTCGGTTTCTTCTCTTTGGAGATGTACAGTCCCTTCTTAAGGATTGCTCCTTGTTTCATCCACTTTTGTTTTTCTACATTTGTAGTAAGTGTCTGCATTGTTTTTAACATTTCTAAGTCTAAAATCTCAGATGGTTGTAATTCCTCACTCAAAAGAAAAACTTCTGAAGCTGAAGTTGCTTGTTTTGCAGCTGTATCAGCCCTCACATTACCTTTTGAAATTCTATCCTGTTGCTTGGTATGATCTACGCATTTGCAAATAGCTACTTTCTGAGGTAACTGAATAGAGTCTAACAAGTCTAAAATAAATTGGGCATGATTAATTGGTTTACCAGTAGATGTTATCATTCCTCTATTTTTCCACTGCTGCGCAAAAACATGTACAGTATAAAAAGCATAATGGCTGTCAGTAAAAATGTTCACTCTTTTACCTTTTGCTAAGATACATGCCCTTGTCAAAGCAATCAATTCTGCTGCTTGGGCAGATAAGTTGTGTGGTAAAGACTTTGCTTCTAAAATCTCGGTATCAGAAACTACTGCATACCCCACTAGATTCTGTCCTGTAGGACCCCTCCTGCATGAGCCGTCCACATAGTATGTCACCTCAGCATCATCCAAGGGAACATCTGTGAGATCTTTTCTTGGTAGTGTCTTTTGCTCAATCTCCTGTAGGCAGCAGTGTGGTTTGCCATCTGCAGGGGTTGGGAGCAAGGTCGATGGATTCAAAGTTGTGCATCATTCAATTGTCATATGTGGTTGGCTCAACAGTATAGTCATACAGGAAAGATGTCTAGCAGGAGAAAGATATGCTACTTTTTCTTGCAGTAAAATAATCGTGACTGCATGAGGCACTCTCAATGTGAGAGGGTGGAACAATACTACTGAGGCTGAAGCCTGCACTGCCATTGCAGCTGCGACTACTGCTTGTACACAGTGAGGCAAGGATCGCGCCACTGGGTCTAGCTGTGATGAATAATAAGCTATGGGGCGTTGTTTGTCCCCATGCTGTTGTGTAATCTACAGTTTGAAAAAATCGTTTATGATAGTTCGGTAATCCTAAAACTAAGGAGGAAGCTATCAGTTGCTTCAGTTTACAGAAAGCTGATTCTGCTTCTGGTGTCCACTGTAATAAATCTTGTGCTGCTATCAGCTTTTTGAATATCAAGTTAGTCAGAGGAGCAGATTCCAAGGCATAGTTTGGAATCCAACTCCGACAAAAGTTAGTAGTACCCAGGAAGGACATAATTTCCTTTTTGGTATTTGGTTTAGGTGCTTGTAATATTGCTGTTTTTCTGTCTTCATCTAATATTCTGCCTTCTTTGGATATTACATATCCCAGGTATTTGACCTGTTTTTTCCAAAGTTGCAGTTTGTTTTTGTTTACCTTGTGTCCTTGAGTGGCTAAAAATTGTAATAATGCTATGGTATCCTCTCTGCATTCTTGCTGGGTGGGGGCTGCCAGCAGAATGTCATCTACATAAAGTAAAATCTGACTGCCTTTCGGTGGGATAAATCCCGCCAGGTTACTTGCCATTTCTTGTGCGAATATTGTTGGACTTTCACAATATCCCTGTGGTAGTCTCGTATATGTATATCGTTTCCCCTGAAATGTAAATGCAAACCAATGTTGGCTGTCACGGTGTATCGGTATTGAGAAAAATGCATTGCTAATATCCACCACAGAAAAACACTTTTGTTGAGGTTTCAAATCATTCAATAAAGTGTGTGGATCTGGCACCATAGGTGCCCTGGGTATAACTGCGTCATTTACAGTTTGTAAATCTTGGACCATACGCCATTCTCCGTTTGCTTTCCTAACAGGAAATAAAGGTGTATTACATGGTGAATCAGGAGATTCTATCAAGACTCCTTCCTTAAGTAAGGCTGCTATTATAGGTTTGATTCCTATTTCTGCATCCTTTCTCAAGGGATACTGTCTCTTTTGAGGTCTGAATGCTGATTTTGGTGTGATAGTAACTGGTCCTACTGTACGAATAAGTCCTACATCTGATTTCCCTGTTGACCAGAGAGTCTCTGGTATGCCTCGTAAGGCTTTTTCTTCTTCCTCTAGTAAGAGTGCTACTCAGCTATCCTCACTTCCCTGTGAGTGTACAGCTGGGTGTGTCTGTGTTATCCAATTTAGTTTCTGCTTTTGTACTCCCTGTTTAGAAAGTTCTAACTCTGTCTGCTTTTCCCACCTTGTGACTTTTTCTCCTAGGTCTGCCCACTTCAAATTTCTGTCTTTAGTTAAACTCACATGTGGTAATCGATTAGATTTGTAAAGTGCTAGGAATTCCTGGGGCAATGAACAGCTTACTACACTGTTTCCTTCTGTGTCCCAGTACAAATTTCGTAATACTAATCTGTTAGCATGGTTTCTAAACAGTTCTTGCTCATATTATCAGGTTATGGCCTGTTATAGTAATATAGAGTGCAATGCAACAAATTCTGTTTATCAGTGTCAAAGGAGGGGGATTTACTGATGGCTACGTTCATCAGTTCCTCAGTTACTGCCCCTGGACCAGTCGTAACTAAGTCCTGGCTGTACCAATAAAATGTTTCACCCTCCGGTCGCACTACAAAAGTATCCATTTGTCGCTGTGCTTCCATGCCCTGCATAGTTAGAACTACGGCTATGCCAAATATCTGCATTAGGTCTCTGCCCAAAAGATTCACTGGGCATTTTGCAGAAACAACAATTTTGCTTGTCTGGGTCATCCCTGAAACTGGGTTGGTTATCACTATGTTGTGGGAGAGTGGCTCCCTATACAGCTGTCCATTAGCTGCTTTCACTAATATGTAGTCAAGTGATTCTGAATTTCCTGGTAGTTTGGAAGGATGTATCAGGGTCCGTGAAGCCCCTGAGTCACACAGGAATTTAACTTACCTCCCTCTACCAGAAGTGTAACTTCCAGTTTTGTGTCTGCTAAGTAGAGCTCTAGGCTCAATAGTACTAAGTCCAAAATTTCATTTTCTTCATTATCTGTGATTTCATGTACATTCTCTATTTCTTCTGTCACATCCTCTACCCCTTCTATCGCATTTGCACTTGTCTTTTCTTGTTTATTCCTATCCAGTGATTCTTGACTACCATATAGTCATTCCTCACCCTCCTTGTCTTCTGTGGTTACCTTTTTATTTTGCCTGCAATCCCTTGCTAAATGTCCCTTTTTCCCGCATTTAAAACATTCACCCCTTTTCTTTCTCTCTTCAAAGTCTTCTGATCGTTTATCAGATTGTTTGTTTTCCTGGGTATTTTTCTTAACCTTCTTCCCAGTTTGTACTACAAAGACTTCTTATCTGACTTCTACTGCAAATACTTGAGTTTTCTTTTTCTTTTTGCTATTAAAATGCCTTTCGGCATGTCTTGCATATTCAAGTAATGACTGTAATCTACTTGTATGATGATCTACCATGTGCTTTGTAATAAAGCTGCTAATGGGTGCAATACTGCCTTTTAAAAATGCATTCTTTAACTGTTGCTCATATGGGGAATCATGTGTTTGGTCTTCAGGTACCTGCATTCCACAATGGTTATTAAAACATTCTAATAATCTGGCATAATATCTATCAACAGTTTCACCTTCTTGTTGTATGCATTGATTAATGCAAGTCCATTCAGCCCTAGGCTTCCATTTCTCAGAGATTCGGTCTGTCAGACCTTTCACTCTGTTGTCCAGTTTCACGTTACTATGTGGGAGTGGTCTAAGCTCTGCGTCATGGGGATTCCAGTTGCCACTGATCATGTGCCAATCTGGACCTATGATTTGTCTAACTACTTTCTCTACTTCCTCTCCATTCAAATGGTAACTTAACCTCATGCCCTGTAAGTCTTCTAAGAATGTTCTAAAATTAACCTTTGGATGGGGAATACCCTCTGTGGCTTTCTGGATGTCTTCCGGTGTCCACGGTCTATATACTAGAAGAGTTGGGTCCTGTCCTGCCTGTCCTGCCTGTGGATTTGGTACTTCTATGAGTGGACATATCTCTTCTTCATTCATAGCTTGTGAAGTTTTATTCATTTCATACAATTCAATATCCCCTCTTAAGTTGCGTGTTCGAGACCTGGTCTCGATAGGATCTCTGACAAATGGTTTTGGTTTTGCAGGAACAGCTGGGTATAGCGGAGGTGGATCAGCTTGCCCACTCGCTTCATATTCTGGTAAGGGAAGTGGAGGGGGTGGAGGGGCTGTTGCTATTACCAAGTTATTGTCTTCTTTATCTAAGAACATTGCTTTTGAATTTTTAATCTTTTATTCCCTGCGGTTTGCTTCCTCAAGCCACCTGTGTGCCTGAGGGACTCCTAATTGTCGTTGCTTTTTTAGCTGACCTTTTGCGTCTATTTTAAGTTGTCTAACAAGTTTAATAAGTGAAGATTTATCTAAATTACCGTCAAATTTGTATTTATCAACCCATTTTGTATAATACCTAACATTATCGGCACGCTGTAATCGCATATATTTTGCGTCTTCGGTTAAGGGCGGGTCTCGGGAACTTTTCATGCACTGATTTCCCATGTTGCCTTAGCTAAGTTAGAAATTGTTACATAACCCTTTTTATCACGTGATACCATGATTTACACCTTTTCACAGTTCATCTAGAATAACTGCCTACCTATTCTGTTTCCCTGATCTATGACAAGACAGCAATCTTTTTGTCCCTGATCTGCACATGCAAATCTCCCTGACAAAACAATAAAACTGTAACAAGTCCCTGGTCTAAAACAGAAAAAATGTAAATTCCTCCTTACCTGACCCTCCGTGTCTTGATCCCACCGGAACGTTGACTCGTCCTCCAATCCCAGATCAGAAACAGTGGCTGGCCTCTTTCGAATGACAATTCAGTTGGAGGTCTTTTAAAGCAGAAGAGCCGATGTGGCCACTTCTCCGTACGGGTACATGCCACCGGGCCCAATTCTGACCTGAGCCAGAGTGAGAGATATGTTTCCAGCTCGCAGGACCAAACTGTCAAAGGAAAAATATACTTTAAAAATGATCAATACATGGTAGGTTCAGGTTAAGGCACTTTAATCTTGCAGCAAGGAGACAAAAAACGTGCTAATACAGAGTTTGTCTGACTAGAATCAGGAAATGCAAGCATTTTTATACATTTTCTAATAAGACATTGCCTACCAAGCTGACGTAGTGAATCACAAGTTTTGTCATCATCATTTCGTAGTGATTGTTTTTACAATATTGTGCTTATACTATCAATTTTTGTGAGAAACTTCCTAAGAAAAACAACGTGGCCTTGGCTACCACCGGTTAGATATATGCAATGTTACCATTCAAGGTACTATGGCTAATTTGAGCACAAAGCAAGTATAGATTGCAGTTCATTTCTCTAACAGTCCTTTTTCTATGTTATCTCTAACTTCTGCAGCTGTGCATGTTCTCATACTTCGAACAGAGCTGATTGTTTAAAATCATTACATTACAGAGTATAGCATTGTTCATTCATTTCTTCCTGACCTAGCAGATAATCACCTGCTTCCCAAGTACATTTCCAATAGGCATAAACATGAATATTGCTGTGCTAGCAATTGCTAGGTCAGAGGGCATCTTACAAGTTTCAGAAGGCACACTGCAGTTTCAAAAAGCATCTTTTAGTCTCATATGAAACTCAACTGTATATAAAATAGTGCATATAAAATAGAATGAAAAACGTGTTAACTTATTTAGTTTCTAATCAGCATTATGCACACACATTAATACATATTTTTCTGACACAGGTATAGCAGTATCCCTCCTTAACACCTCCAGCAGATGTTACAGTGCCAGGACAGTGTGTTTGGTTGCCTTCATAGAGTGTGGATGCTATCATAATGGTTGTTCAAGTGTGTTTGTCCAGAATTGTCCCATCACTCTAAATCACATATGTTATGTCAGAGGCATGGGATTACTGGTGGTATTATACTGATATTGTCCATGATTGTGTTTGGTTATTTTAATGTTTTCCATGAGCCTTTACCTGTGCCTCACTTGCTGGAGACCTCTGATGAGATTACACTCATATTCAGAAAAATCAGCTTCACAAAATGCAACATACCCCAATTGTATGTCAGATCCCTAATAGAAGTCCTCTGCATTATTCATGTAAGGATCCCACACTATCATTCTCCCCATTGTTATGTCACCTTGTGTGACAGCCACATAAAGCACATTTTCCCTGTGCAGTTCCTTCTGTACCCTATGTGATTAGTGTTGCTGCTACAACCATTTGCCACTGACATGGCCTCATCTGAATGAGGTTGTTTTACTTGACTTTTTTCCTGTGTTTACTCCTACATTTCATCTGTGTGTCCCTATTCAATACACACACTTCCCCTGAGTGATTATTGTAGATGGCAGTCCATGTACCGTTACAGATCATTTACACAGCTTCAGTACAGAATGCCAGGAATGGGATATCACAATAATCTACACTGTAGATACACTGTCCTATACTGTGTTTGGACTATATACTTTGCATTCATACCTCTCAACTGTCCAGATATTCACAGAATGCCCAAATGTGTTCCTTATCACATTTGTGGCTTTCTGCCATATCAATGGGATGATCTCAGGACTGATGTGACTCAATATTACATACATTTGAGTTCATACCTCTCAACTATCCAGATTTTTGCAGAATGTCCAGATTTTTGTCTCATATTTATGATCTCTTCCTCATAAAATTAGTTTTTCTGGCAAATCATTGGCATGTCATTTGTCATTGTGGATGGAAGTCAGAAAATAATGACAGACGTTTAAGTTTCAAACTTCATGCTCTTCAGAAAATTCATGCTAATATAAAACCTATTATTCTATCAACTTTTTCAGTTTGTAAGAACAATATTAAAGCTCTGTCCCTATTTTTGGGCCATTGTCCCCTAATTATCTATGGCGTTGCATAGACTTATTGCTCTAAGAGGTTGAGAAATATGTTTGAGTTTCATACTTCAAGTTCTTCAGAACATGTACTTTTACCACTTTTCTATAAGGCATATATGTCAAATACATCCCTATTTCTTGGTTATTGTCCCTTCATTATGTTGGCCTTTGTGCATATGTGTTGAATTAAGAGATTGAGAACTATCTGTGAAGCCCTGGTGATCATTGTGGCATTCCATGCAAAACCGTGGACTGTAACTGCTCTGCTTTTAGCAGGATTGCTATCCATCTTCACTTACACAGTTTCCTGGCCTGTAACACTGTTGCCAGCAATGAAACCCTGCTTAGACATAGTGTGCAGCATGAATATGCACTGCTTGGTGGTGTACACTGCTGCTCATCATGCACCACTGCCCACAAGTGTGAACTCTGTGTAGCCTTCGCCCACAGCCTACATGGAGTTTATTGAATCCCAGGGTTAGTCCTTTATGGTTTAGTGTAGCACAATTTTCTGCATTCATTTTAGCATGTTAAGTGCATAAAATTGAAGTACAGCCATAGACTAAAACAGATATAACAACTTAGAAGAATTTGCAACATTTTGTTTTGATCAGTGAACATATTAACTCTACTTCAAACCACCATCTTGCTTAAGAATTTTGAATCCTAGTTTGCTTAACGCTATAGTGGAGGACATGAACTGTATCCAGATGCAGCCTGCCTACAACATGTTATTCTGATGGTCAGAAAGATTTGAAGTTCACTTTCAACCAGGTAGAGAAACTTACATCATCACTACTGTTAACCACTCTGTACATGACAGAAGTATTAAATCAAAATTCATTCTATGAAAGCTGAGGATATGAAGAATTCTGGCTTTTGCAGTACGCACACACACACAAACAAAAATATGGATGAAAATCGATCCTTACATATATACCATGATATATATATATATATATATATATATATATATATATATATATATATATATATATATATATATATATGGTTCCCCTTTATAATTCCCTATATAATCTCGAAATACTGAAATCTCGAATTTCAGTATCTCAAAACCATAAAGGCGAACAACTCACAATTCCAAAACCCAAAAGCACGAAACACACAATCACGAACATACATACACCATACACAACACACACACACCATTCCACTCACTTCACACAAACTATACAACCCTACACTACATGCCCCCCCTGCACCCCCCCATGTGGGGGGCAGTGTCCCCCCACTTATATATACCAACTCCAAGATTGCACAAACAGAAAAAAAAAAACTCACACCCGAATATTCTACAGTCCCTCACACAGACACACACACACACACACACACACACACACACACACACACACACACACACACACACACATCTATATATATATATATATATATATATATATATATATATATATATATATATATATATATATATATATAAAGATACGATCATAGGAAGTTACTAGGCTACTGGCCCTGAGAACCTTACAAGCCTAGCCAAGAATTTAGCCCATGTTCCAACAAGTCAGCACCCTATGCCACTGTTCAGCAGGGACATAGGTGGAATCCCAGGGGTGTATTTTCTGTTCTCCATCCATTTATCCAGGTTGCACTTAAAAAGGTTTAATGAGGTACTCTGCTTTACATGGAGAGGGAGTCTATTCCACAAAAGAGGGAGTTTCTGAGACACAAATCTGCCCCCCCCAACAAGTCCTATTGATGTCACAGACCAGGTTGAGGTCTTGCATGTGGGTTACTTGAATGTAGCTTGACTTGTGGATATGCAAGAGTCCCATCAGGGAGGGGTCTGAGATTGCTTTGTATGCCAGACAGAGGTCACCTCTGAGGAGTCTGTAGGAGAATGAGTAGAGGGACAGGGCTTTTAACCTATCTGTGTAGGGTAGATGCTTGAGGTCCTGGATTCTCTGGGTGAGGAATCTTTGTGGTCTCTCCAGCTGCTGCATGTGCTTTGTGAGGTACATGCCGAAAGGGGCATTGTATTCAATAATTGGTCTTATAAGGGAAGAATACAAGGATGTTATGACAACCTTGTCCCTGGATGAGATACCCTTACTAATGAGGTGGGCCATGTAGAAAGCTTTCCATACAACGGAGGCAATATGGTGGTCAAAAGTTAGTTTGCTATCAACCTGGGTTCCCAAGTCCCTTATGACTCAGTGCATGCTTAGTGCCTTATTATCAATATGATAATTTGTGGGAACGTCATTCTCCTCAAAATGATGATGATGATGCATTTTTTGACATTCAGTTTGAGGCCATGTTTCTGGCACCAGTCATTTATTTGGGTGAGACCCTCTTGGAAGATGTCCACATCACTAGGGGAATTGATGACCGCACCCAGCTTGTAGTCATCTGCAAACGTGGTCAGCCATAGCCCACTAGATTTGGCCTGCACCTCTGAGAAGTATATCCCAAACAGTAGAGGCCCCAAAACCAATCCCTGGGGTACACTGCTTGTTACAGGTCTACTACTTAAGGTGGCTTCCCCTATTTTGACTAGGTGGGTTCTATCAGTGAGCCAGTTTGCTACCCATCTGGTAATATATGGACTGATGCCCAGTTGAGAGAGGTTATCTATTATACCTTGGTGGAGAATAGTATCGAAGGCCTTGGCCAGATCAAGGTAGGTGGTGTGCACTGTCTTACCCTCATCTATGGCCTTGGTGACTGTCTCAAAGAAGTCGACTAAATTTAACAGGCGTGACCTCCCCTTGACAAAACCAAACTGTGTGGGATCAAGTGTTTGGAGGTTCCATGGCCTTGCAGATCAGGTTAGTTAGGCTGATGGGTTTATAATTTCCTGGATCGGTGGATGCTCCACCTTTGTGCAAAGGGATGACAGTAGCTGTCCTCCACTTGGCTGGGATGAAGCCGGTACTCAGGCTTTGGATGAATAGGGTGCCTAATGGTGTCTGAGTTCATGAAGGATGCAGCCTGGGATGTTATCGGGTCCCATGGAGGCTGTATTTTTTGCCTTTGAGAGGGCAGTGATGACTTGCTCCCTAGAGATAAGATGAGGGGGGACAGGTACTGGGAATGTCCTGTTTTACTGATGGGAGGACAGAAGAGTGAAGACTATATCTACATGGTTTGTGTATGTGGTGTACTTGACCACCAGTTCTGAGCAGATCTTTGTGCTTCCATTGAGATTGTGGAGATATGTGAAGAAAGCCTTACGATTGTCTTTAGTGGATGTGGCCAGATTGGACTCAAAGTTTCCTTTGGAGAATTTCACTAGTGCTCTTATTTGCTTGTTTAGGCTAAGGAGAGATTGCTTCCAATTTGACACTTGCTCCTTCTTGGTCCTGGACAGCAATTTTTTCCTTTTATTATAGAGTTTATTTATTGTATATGTCCACCAGACAGGTTTACTCTTCCTTGAGGAGGAGGATTTTGTCTTGTCTGGTATTCCTGATTTCATGCAGCTATATAAATGCTTATATAGTACTTTGGTATAAGTTTGGACATATGTGCCAGTTTCTTTGGAGGGGAGAGTGGGCTGTGAAGCTGTTTATACCTTCCCTCAGGAGGTTGTAATCAGCTTTGGAGAAGTTTTTTTGTTAGACCCTAACTGGAGGAGGGGCTCGGGGGAGATGGTGACTTTGAAAATAACTGCTTTGTGGTCAGATCTTACCAGGGATGGTGACACTGTAGGGATGCTGCAGTGGTTACTCGTGTTGGTTAATATCAAGTCCAAGATATTTTCACCTCTTGTGGGGGTGTCAACCAACTGGTCCACGGCATTTGCCTTGACAAAATCAAAGAATCTCTGGGCATTTGTGTTTTGGCATGAATATTTCTTCCAATCTATGGCTGGATAGTTAAAGTCAGCCAGGATCAGGGTAAAGGGTTGAATCTTGATAGATTCAAAGAGGTCCAGATAGGTGGAGTGGGCATCTTGAGTCTGAGTTGGAGGCCTGTAGCTAGCTATGATTTGAATAGGGGTCTTGTAAATTGTTAACTGCACCTGGAGTATTTATTGAGCATCATACTGTTTGGCCAGCCTAGAGGTGTGTTTGTCTTTTATATATATATATATTGCAACTCTACCTCCTTTTGTTTTGCTGCCCACAGCTTGGGGTCTGAATGAATGATAAGATGAATAATCTGGTATGGATTGGGTGATCTCCACAGCTTTGAACCAGGTTTCAGTGACTGCACAAATGTCAGCTTATTTCAGGGTTAAGAATGCTTGCAATGAGTGCAGTTGCATGTTTAGACTCCTAGCATTTAGCAACAAAACCTTTAATTTACATTTTGATGAAATTTTCATGTTGGTAGTTTTGACCTCATGGCATTGCCTAAAAAAAGGCACTATGAGGGAGACAAGAGCCTTTGCTAGGAGCCTGAAGCCCAAGGGACACAGGTGCAGGCCATCTCTGGCAAAGCATCGTGGCTTGTCAGTCATGTCATCCTAGGCTGTCAGGTACTGGATTCCCTTTGAATGACACCAAAAATTAAGCCAGTTGTTAATGTCAATCATTTTCTGTTTGTATTGAGGCATCATTCTGAGTGATGGTAGAATGCTGCTTAAGGCTAGGAACATACCTGCCTGGAACACACATTCAACGACCTTGATCATGTTTCTCTTTATATAGTCCAGGGAGGTATGTCTCAAGTCATTCACTCCAACATGGACTATGACAGAATCATAACAGTACCTGTTGAGAGACTTAAATGCACTGGTAATATGGCAGATTCTGGCACCTGACAAACAACTAACTGTGACTTTCTCCTTATCCAACCTGGTGAGGGGCACATCTGTGTATTTCACAATGGAGTCTCCTATGACTAGTATGCTGGGTTTCTGTTTAGGCCTTAGTGGCTGTGAGACACAGGTGTGTGGACCATGTGTGGTGTGCGCTGTGGTGGGTAGTGGAGTTTGCATGCATTTATGTCTCGGAGGTCTCTTTTGTTAGGGTACATTTTCGTTGAGGGCCTCCGCATAAGTGGGAGTGTGTTGTGTAGGTGTGGGTGGTGTTTGAGGTGTGGTGCTCATGTTGCCAACCTTCTTAGTGCGAGATATAATGGTTTGTGGGGGAGAGAACAATGACACTAGGTGCTTGATGTATTTGCATCTCTCACAAATTGTGTTCCTAGATGACAGTAGTAGATTGTCCATCTAGTAGTAGGTTGTCCATCTAAATGAGGCAGTTGCTACACTGTTTCAGGATGCCCATATCAACCAGACTGGCAGGAGAAAATGTAGGACATTGTCTATTCATATTTGTTAGAAACTGAAAGAGCTAAGAGGGTAAAGGGAGGAAGGTCTATGAGTAGTACTACTAGATGGTAACACAACTGCTACTAAGGGAAAACTTGTAGCTAGAATACCTCAAAAGGGGTTAAAACTATGCAGCTGAAGTTCTGGATGCTGCAGACCTATATTTAAACTATGCTACTCAATTTTAATGTTAAGAGCTCAGTAAGACAAAACTCACAATGAAGCACATATTAATCACTTATAATCAAAAGAATAGCACTTGCAGTATTAAAAATACAGTTAAACAGCAACAAAACACAGTAAAATGCAGTTAAATAGTAATGAATTGCAGTAGATAGCAATGAAATATAGTTAATCAGTAGATTACTTTGAAACAATAGGTCAGAAATCAATCCAATAACAGACAGCACTAATAAAGTAATAATTCAGCAGAATACTGTCATCAATTTAGTGAGGCTACCAACAAGCAGTAATAAATATGGCAAACAGCAAAATGGAGTGGAAAGAGGTACAGTTTTTTTTTTAGTAGAAAGTGAAGAGACAGAAGATAATGAGATAATTCAAGGTTCAGAAGCTAAAGGGGTGGGCCTTTACTAAGTTCTCAGTATAAACAGTAGAATGAGCTGATGCAATGTGACTGGGGGGGGGGGGTGTCCAGTATCAACTTTATACCAGAGGATGCCAACTCAAAGCCACCATGATTTAAGACCACTACAACAACTGGGCAGCTGGGTGGGACAAAAAACATTTGCACAAATTACACAGATATGTAGTAAAACAGAAGTGCAGAAAACAATTGAAAATGAACACTTATCTTTTTCCAATATCACAGCAGGGCAAAAGGCAGAAGGCCAAGCTCTCTGCAGCTTTGAACAGCTTGAGCAAACAAGTATAACTGGTTTAAAACATTGGCTATTAAAGGCAGAGAAACAGAAACCAGCTCAATTATCCAATCAAAATAGCAGTGTTGCAGGAATGCTTTTAGCTAGATTAAACCAAACTGATTACTTTCTGCCACAAAGAAAAACAGCTAGTCCTCTCTAGACAAAAGATTTCATTACAAGCTGAAAGGGTCACAAACAGTAACAGATATTCAGCTCTAACAGACAACAAAAAAGGGACTAAAAACAGTTGCACAGATTGCCAAAACCAGTTGCACAGATTACACAGATATGTAGTAAAACAGAAGTGCAGAAAACAATTGAAAATAAACACTTATCTTTTTCCAATATCACAGCAGGGCAAAAGGCAGAAGGCCAAGCTCTCTGCAGCTTTGAACAGTTTGAGATTGAATTTACTATCAAAAGGCCGATCAGACTTCATTAAATTTACATTAGTTCAAATGCCCAATTCGAGATTATGAAAGAATGAAAAAAAATGTTGAAATTCACAATGGCGAATACACTGCAGCATTTGCTATTGTGAATTTCAACATTTTAATGCAGATTGCACTTTAGTGGGGATTGGGAAATGTACCCTTTCCCTCACTGTAGTGCAATCTCAGAGTTTGTATATATAAGTAGCAGGAGGTGTGGGGGGTGCAGGGGGGCTTGCCCCCCTTCAAAAACATTCTTTGCTGTGTGTTGCACAGTAGTACCACTTGCGAAAGTGTGGGGAATGTTTGAATTCTGTCAAATTCGACATTCTCCACTTCCATGTTAGACTTTTGTGTTGGTATTTTTTTTTTCCCGCTTATATGGTTCATTGAAACAATAACTCACACAAAGTGCAATTAGAGAAATGATAGCAAACTATATATATATATATATATATATATATATATATATATATATATATATATATATATATATATATATATATATATATATATTATATAGATAGGGGGGCTTGACCCTTTTAAAAATTATGTTTTTATTTGCTTTTGTCTTTAAATTTTACATGCATTGAGGTTGTTTGTCAATAAATGATTAGTTGAATGTTTACATTAGTGTTTTTGATGTTTTTGTATCAATATTTTGCATGTTGATATTTGGTGTATTCGGGCTTTAGTAACACACCTAAATTTATATATATATATATATATATATATATATATATATATATATATATATATATATATTAAAAAGAAAAAAAAAAAATATATATATATATATATATAAAAATATATATATATATATATATATATATATATATGTGTGCACACACACACACACACACACACACACACACACACACACACACACACACACACATACAGCGTGCAATGTATAGTAATCCTAGGGTTGCTATATATCTAAATAAATTATATTTAGTATCTGTTTTGACTGTTGCTTCTAGATCAAAATCAGAATTTTTCATCAGTGAGTGGTGACATTCTCACACAGCCCTGTTTTAATAACATGCTCTTTTTTCTGCTTTTCCCTTCACTTATGAGTAGTACTTATTTAGTTGGAAGTAATTATGATGAGACCAATTATAATCTATTATTTCAAACCTGTAACAGCTTGAGGTTCCTGATTTCCAACCTTATAAACAGTGTTACATGAAGAGTGATCTTTTCTCATACTGTATATAACTTTCTCCCCAGGATTTAATAAAGCTTACATGGAGCTAATCTCCATATAAGCATATTGGGCATGGCTTGAACACGGAGTTCAGAGCCTGTGCAATCCAGTATACAAGGCTGGGGGTGTGCACGAGCCTCCCAGCACTATTCTGGCATGGACATGACAGAATAATGCAAATCACCTCATTTGCTGGTGAAAACCATGCAAATGAGGTGAATTTGTGATCCAGCAAGCAGACAGGCATTATTGTTGGAGCCGTGTCCACAGCAGAAATGTATTTGGTTAGTAACTGTGTACATTTCTGCAAAAATCAAAACGGGGCATGACAGCTCAAAGTAAAGCATATATTATTTATTAGGCATGCCAATGGCCAAATCTATGACCATTGGCATGCCAAAGTGCTTTAAAATTGCAAAAATCAAAAGTTTTTTTTTTTTGCCCGATTTCGGCCATTTTAGCAGAGTGAATCAATGAGCAAACACGATTGTGCAGAAAGTAAAAAAAAAAATCAGTAAAAAGTCAATTAAATTTAAAACATGAATTTTGCCATTATAGTGGGCAGCATGCAGACTCATAACAATAACAGTTAACAGTGGTTGCGCAGGACATAGGCTCCGGTGTAGTGGTATAACTAGGGTATAAGCCAGTAGGTGTATGTAAATGAGCTAATTTTACTGAATAGCAAAATGGGAGAGTGTGTCCACGGGTACCAACTCCGCAGCTCCTATTTGTAATCAGCTAAGCACAGCTAAGCAAGGAGTTGTGTTTGAGCCTGCTTAGCTGTGCATAGCTGGTTCAAGAAATAATAACACACCTGCCTTCGCCCAGAATTATACCACAGTATAAGGACAAAATGATTGACTTCAAAAATTGTCTAAACTTCTGGTGTCGTTCAAAGGGGATCCAGTATCTGTCTACCTGGAACAACATGATCGACAGACCATGATGCTTTGCCAGAGATGGTCTGCACCTGTTGCCCCTGGCATTCAGGTTACTGGCTAAGGCTCTTGTGACCCCTATAGTGCCTTTTTTAGGCAAGGTTCAAAGGACAAAATCACCACCAAAATAGGTACAAGCATGCAAAATCTGAAGGTAATGCTACTCAATGCTAGAAGTCTAAACCTCAAAATGCACTCTCTCGATGCACTCCTAAAAATGGAGAACATTGATATTTGTGCAGTAACTGAGACCTGGTTAGGCTTCAGAGAGCACCCCTGCAATACCGCTACAACTCTTATCACACTATTCAGCCACCAACCCAGGACTGAAACACTAAAAGTAGAGGAGTGTCCATATTCATCAGGGATATTCACAACACCAGGCTAGTTGCCCAACACAATGCATCTGAAATTCTCCAGGTGCAATTAACACTAGGTAAGACTGCAATCCAAATTGTAGCTTGCTACAGATCCTCCACCATGCCCCAAGATTCTCACTACACCTTTCTAAACATACTGGAAAATATTAAGATACAACCAAACACCCTAATACTGGGTGATTTCAACTACCCTGCCATTAACTGGGAAAACTACTCGTGTATCAACACTTTTGCCCAACGGTTCTTGGAATTCATAAATTCCAACACCCTGGATCAACTAATCCTTAGTCCCACCAGGGGCGCCAGTATCCTAGACCTGGTCATTACCAACATGGGAAATCGATGCTCCACACCTATGGTTACCCCCTTGTTGATTAGGTCTGATCATAAGCAAATCACCCTTGACATCCACATCCCACTCCCACCCCCCAGTAAGGATAAGGAAACCTCCGTAAAAACTTTTCCAAATCCAACTTCATGCTACTCAAGTCAGAAATGACAAACTTCAAGACACCAATGCAGATGGGAACTGAATGTTCGACTGATGAATCCTACACTAAGGCACTGTATGAGTACATCCACTTGTGCATGAATCGTGCCATCCCCAATAGAGCCAAGATGCTCTCCTCCCAAAAAAGGAAGCCAATCTGGTGGTCCCTTGCATTAAACAAACTTTACAACAAAAGGAAGAAACTGATGCAGAAAAGAGGAAAATCCCAGGATGCAAAACACTCCCTTACCAGCCTCAGTAAGAAGCTGAGATCCCTCATAAAATCCTCCAAAGCTAGTTACGAAAATAAAATTGCCAAAGATTCCAAAGGCAACCACATGGCATTCTATAGCTATGTCAAGAATCTAAGTGGCAATGCTCAGATCTGTTCTGAGCTACAACAGAATGACATTAAATATACTGATCCTAAGGATATTGCCAATATCCTTGCAGATCGATTCAGTGCAAACTTCACCCCCCCCCTCTCACCCCCTAAAGGGCCCATCTCAATACCGAAAGATTGCCAAATTTTGGTAATAACGGCCACAGAGGTAAAGAACGCACTCTCCAAAGCTAAAAATACAGCATCCATGGGACTAGACGACATCCCAGGCTGTGTATTACATGAACTACAAAATAAACTGGCATATCACCTAAGTGTCATGTTTAATCATAGCCTCACTTCAGGCTTCGTGCCCACTGAGTGGTGCACAGCTACAGTTATCCTACTCCACAAGGGGGGATCCACCTTGGATCCCAGGAACTACCACCCCATCAGTCAGATAAGCCTGATCTGTAAGGCCATGAAATGCATTGTCATGGAACTTATAAACAAAGACATTGGCAACATTCAGACACTGGACCCATGCAGTTTGGGTTTGTGAAGGGCCGATATTGTCTCCTGAGCCTGATTGACTTCTTCGAATCAGTCTCCAGAGCTGTGGACAAGGGTAAGGTGGTCCACACAGCCTATCTGGACCTTGCCAAGTCCTTCAACACCACCCCCCACTCTGGAATCATAGATAAACGTATGAAGCTGGGCATTAATCCCTACATCACTCGATGGGTTACCAACTGGCTTACTGACAGAACCCACACTGTAAAAGTAGCGGACTCCAAATCCAGCTCCAGACAAGTGACAAATGGAGTACCTCAGGGTTCAGTCCTGGGACCGCTCTTGTTTGGCATCTACATCACTGAAGTACAGGCCAACACTAAGGGATTCTGGCTAAAAAGTTCACAGATGACTGCAAACTGGGAGCCATTATTGAATCCCCAAATTATGTGGATATTCTACAAAAGGGCCTTACAGAAACAGATGCTTGGTGCCAGAGCCATGGGCTCAAGCTCAGTGCCATGAAATGTATAGTTATCCCCTTTGGGAAAAAACATGTACCAATGAATTACCACATAGGTGGAAGTACACTAAACAGTGAAAGTGTGATAAGAGACTTAGGGACACAGGTGGACAATGGTCTCACCTTCGATAACCACATCACCACAACAGTCAGGAAATCCTTCTATGTGGCACGCTTCATAACTAAGGGCTTTTCATCCAGAAAAAAGGAGGTCATTGTCCCACTGTACTCATCCCTCATTAGACCAAGTATAGAATACAATGCCCCATTTGGTATGTACCTCACAAGACATCTGCAATAACTGGAAAGGCCGCAGAAATGCCTCACTAAAAGAATCACAGGCCTAAAGCAGATGCTTTATGCTGACTGTTTAAAAAAACTCCACCTATACTCTGTCGCATATCGTCTACTCAGAGGTGATCTCTGCTTAACATACAAAGCCATGTCAAACCCAGAGCTGTTGGACATGCTACACTTTAAGAAATCCCAATCCCTCAGCGACACATGCTCCAGGGATCTAAATCTTGTCATCACAATGAACAAAATATGCTTGAGGGATAGGTTCCTGACCCAGAGACTCCCCAGACTCTGGAATAGACTGCCCATACATGTCAAGCAGAGCGCCTCTTTGGCCCTCTTCAAAAGGAACCTTGATGATTGGATGGGAGATAGGAAATTCACCCCAAGGATCACATCAGTTGCCCTGCTAGACAGGGGTCCAGGGAAGTAAATACTGTGGGAAGAAATAGCCAGGGAATTGTTATGGCTAGGCTTGTATAGGCCTTAGGACCAATAGCCTAGTACCAACCTATGAACCTATGAACCTATAAGCATGTTTGTGTCCAGGGGAGGGCCTTTTCTGCAGTTTGCATGGCATGCAGTGGGGCTTAAACACAGCAGAAATAGGGGAAAAAAAAGAAAATAGCAGAATAAAGGAAATTAACTACAAATCACAAATACAGACTCTGCCACTCATAGTGGCCTATTCATACCCCTGAATAATATAGCTGGCAGGTGTAATGTATCATAGTCAGCCAATCACACAGGCAGCATTTGCAACACACCAGTGTAAAGTATGCAAACACATTTTAGTTTGTTTTTTCCCACAAAATCTGCCCCATTGGTGTACACACTTGGGAATTTTAACTGACAAAATGATAGGGGCTGCTGCTGCTTTACTGCATCTTTATGTGCTGCAGACTGAGGTTGGTGATGCAGAGAATGCTGACAACTGACCCAGACTGAGGAGGGGAAGAGTGTTTAGTCCCAGGGTAACCTTCTAGGGGCTACATGATCTGGAGATACTAGAGCACTACAGGGTGGACAGGGACATACTTAAGCAACTCACCGAGCTCTGCCAGCCTCACTTCAGACCCAGAGTGAACAGAGGGGAACCCATCCCATTTAAAACCAAGGTATGTGTAGCCTACTGGGAACATCATGAGGGTCTCAAGGCATCTGCATCCAGGGTACTCCAATAGTTCCTGGATACCATGCTACCACATGCCGGTGAGCACATTTATTTCCCCAGCACTCCTGAGGAGAGGCCCAGCAATATGCATCTCTTCCACCATGTAGCAGACTACCCAGAGGTACTGGGTTCCATAGACTGCACTCACGTCCACATCAAAGCACCACCGGTGAAGATGGTAGAGTATATGTCAACCACAAGGGCTATCTCTCCATCAACTGCCAGGCCATGTGCAATGCCCAAGGCATTATCATGAATATGTGTGCTGGCAGCCCCGGCAGCTATAATGATTCCCACATCTGACATGCCTTACAGCTGTACCAGGCATTTGCCTGGAGGGATATCCCATATGGCCATCTCATGGGGGATGCTGGCTATGCACTAGAACCATGGATGGTGGCACCCATCAGAAATGCAGACACACCCAGTGAAGGATGTCATAATGAGGCACACGTACAAATTAGGAGCATTATAGAGCATGTGTTTGGGATGCTCAAGTCATAGTTCCACTGCCTTGACGTGATGGTGGAGCCTTGCAGTACTCTCCAGCCACATGTGCGCACATGTTCATAGTATGTGCCATGCTACACAATATGAAACAGCTGCGGCAGGAACATCACAGGGAAGGGGCACACAGCTCCTCACCATGGTCAAGGTCTCCACAGGGACAGGGGGACTTGGAGGAGGAACCCCCTGAGCCTGCCCCTGTAGGTAGATGTAGGCATGCCCAGTATGCCTTGGCCTTGGCAAAGAGGCAATGCATAGCACATACACTGACACCTTATGGACCCAGGGACTGACACCTCTCTCCAACTAGCACACACAGTAAAATGGATACCACACACATCACACTACCTGTACCTTACCATGTATAGGCCGTGTACTGTGTGCATCTGACAGAGTCAGACATGAAGCATCATCTTCACAACTGCTGCAGGCACAAGTTAAGTCACTTTTCTTAACAATAGATGAATGGAGTAGTACATTTTGGTAGCATATCTCAGGTATTGCTGAATGTATGCAAGGGAATGGGGTGGCCTACCAGGATAGAAGCAGACAACTGGCAGCTATGTGGGACAACAGGAAATGTCTGCATAATACTGGCTTCCACAGAGTATGCAGTAGTCCCCTAGGTGACAAAACTCACTGCAGTGTATGTGGGGGACAAATAAACTGGGGGGGGGTCATAGGTCACAATGCGTGAAAGTCAATGTCGTGGTCCCATACTTACCCCTCAGCCTCTCCCAGCAAGTCAGTTATAGAAAACCATTTAGAAATGTCTGGCAAAGGACAAATAGGGAGAATGATGAAATAGTCCGCTTACAGACTTCCACAGTGATATCATAGCAAGTCTTGTAGTTGCATGCAGTCCCTGAAGGGTAGGAAATCTGAAACTCAAATGTCTGCCATTACATACTAACCTTTGGTCTTTAGTGATATGCCAGCATTCTCCAAGACAGGCACAACACTATGCTAAATGGAACCAAAAAGTAATGCCAACATCTACACAGTCTGTGCAGAGGTGTACAGTTGACAGGTATGCTCCCCCAATACACCCGTGTCCCAATAGAAATGCAGCAACATGTATGTTTGTAGTGTAATAGCAGCAGACCACACATTCCCAGGGCTGTCCCAATCAACTTAATAACTTGTCACATGTCCACAATATGCAGGGGTCAATGAGCCTTGTATATGTGTGGTTAATACTGTCAGGAGGTGGGCAGCACTTACCCTTGGCTGTTGTGGCTTAGTGGCCTAGGTATAGTACTGTGGTTGGCAGGGTCCATGTTCCAAGACCTTCTGTGCCAACTATTTTGCATGCAGCTACACCTATGGTAGGAGTTGTACACACTGTCCAGAAGTCAATATCTGTCATTCCAGGAAAGTTGGCTAAGTCAGGGACAGGGACACACACATATGGACAGTACTGACCTCGGAGTAACTTACACAGTGCCTAGCAGGACAGCAGGTATCTGCAAGTCAGTGTATGGCCAGGTGTTAAATGGCTGCCACCGTACTGTGTCAGCACTGACAACAAGTCACTGGCTACCATCCATACCCCTGGAATGACCGGCTGTCACACAAGGATCACAAGTATGCCTCGTATATCTCTTCTGCTTGTCCTAACATTGCATTTGCCTTCCAAACTATGTGCCAAACAATAAGGTTTCATGTCAAAACATCAATGGCAGACAGTAGAGAAGCAGACATCATACCCATAAGAAACAGCAAGCTTATATCAAACCGGTCCCTCAGCTGTCTATGTTTACAAGAGCAGTATTAACACCCTGTCCCCATTTGTGGGCCTGTGTCTGACTGTCATATATGGGTCTGTACAGATGTCAGTCTGTGACAGGTTGACAGCTAGGGCCAACATGCAGCCACATATTAACATAGCAACACAAACCATCTGCGGTATTATCATTATGGATTATCATGGATTATCAGGGACCTCATTAACAGGGACATTGGCAAACTCCAAATACTTGACCTCACACAGTCTGTCTTTCTCAAGGGGAGGTATGTCAGTGAACTTTGGATGACTTCCCTGCGACAGCCAACAAAGGCATGGATGATGGAAAGATGGTGCACTCTGGCCACCATGACTCAGCCAAGCCTTACACAATGTTCCCCATTTGGCCATAGTACATGTACTCTGTCAACTAGGCAGCAATCCATATGTTACCAGATGGGTAGCAAACTGGTTCATTGATAGAACCCACATGATCATAATAGGGGTAGCCAAGTTAAGCAGTACAACAGTAATGAGTGGCATACCCCAGTGTTTGGTCTGGGAGCCTCTGGTATATGGGAAATACTTCCCTGAGGTGCAGGCCAAAACACTGGCCTATGGCTGGTCAAGGAGGCAGATGACTACTAGCTGGGAGCAGTCATCATTACCCAAAGTTATGTGGATGCCCTACAACAGGGTCTCACCAAAACAAATGACTGCCGCCAGAAACATGGCCTCAAGCTGAATGCCTGCTGATGCATCATGATCCCCTTTGGGGAGACTGACGTCCTCACATATTATCACATGAACAACAATGTCCTACATACACAATCAGTAATGAGGCATTTGGCCACTCAGGTTGATAGCAACCAGAAGTCTGAGCACCATGTTGCTTCCATTGTACAGAAACCTTCATAGATGGACTAACACAAAAGTAAGGCTATCTCATCCAGGGACAAAGAGGTCATAGGATCCATGTATTCTAACCTTACAAGGCCAATTATTTTGTACAACGCCCCCTTTGGCGTGTACCTCACAAAGCAGATGCAACAGCTGGAGAGACCACAGAGGTTCCTCACCAGGGGAATCCAGGACTCCAAACACCTACCCTACACAGATAGGCTAACAGCACTGTTCTTCTACTCAGTTCCATACAGAATCCCCAGAGGTGACCTCTGTCTGGCATACAAATCAGTGCAAACCCTGCCTTGATGGGACTGTTGCACACCTGGAAGTCAAGACCTACTCAATCAACCTGGTCTGTGATATCACTAGGGTTTGTTGGTGTGACAGATACATGTCCCACAGACTCCCCCATCTGTGGCATACACTCCCTGTCCATATCAAGCTGAGTGTTTCAATACCCCTTGTGAAGTGCTCCCTGTATAAGTGCATGGGATGCAGACAATACAGTCCTGTGATTCCACCTGTGTGCTTGCTGTACAGGGTCTCTGGGTGCAGACATGTCTTAACATGGGCTACATCTGCATCTATGAGGGTTATAAGGGCTTTGGGGTCAATAGCCTAGTAATCTCATATCAACCTGTCAACCTATAAACAAATGTCTGCCACTGGTTCACCACATTACTCTACACTGCTCTGCCACTGACATACCAGGAAATCACAGTGCTATGTGGAATATACCACACATATAATGGACATCTCTGCTCAGTAGAATGCACTCTGTACCCACACCCATACCTCTCAACCTCTTAGAGCAAGAAAACTGGACAAGGTGATAAATAAAAGTGGGACAAAGGCCCAAAAATAGGGACGATATTTAAATACTGCTCTCACAAACCTAGAAAGCTGATGGAATAATAGGTTTTGCAATAGCATGAAGTTTCTGAAGGTTATGAAGTCCGAAACTCAAATGTTCTGTCATTATTTTCTAACTTCAGTCTTTAATTATCTGCCACTAAGTTGCCAGAAAACAACAATTTTATTAAAAACAGACCAAAATTATGAGACAAACATCTGGACATTCTGAAAAAAAAATGTGCAATTGAGAGGTATGAGTCGCACCAGGATATGACTTTTCAGTTAAGAACAATAACACACAAGCAAGAAATCTGCAGCCAGTATATCACTGAGGTACTGGACTGTTTACACAGTTTTATCAGCCAATCAGCTGTAGCCACATCTCTCGACTGGCTGGATTGGGCAAGAATGTCTATAGTTTGGCTCATAATTTTGGTCTGTGCATTATACATCTCGCATTTCTCAGGTAAATCGCTGTGATGATATGAGGATTTCTGTCAGTAAGTAATGACACAATACCTTTCAGTGTCAGATGTCATATATAGGTTCATAGGTTCATAGGTGTGTACTAGGCTAATGGCCCTATAGCCTTTACAAGCCCAGCCCATAGGATTACCCTGGCATTGTGCCACCTGACCTTAGTTCCTAGTGCCTCTGTTGAGCAGAGCAACTGGAGTGATCCCTGGGGTGAATTTTCTATT
>NC_056726.1:126784615-126834615 GCF_019279795.1 Protopterus annectens | reverse complement strand
TAGTACAAATAATTAGCTAGTTAGGGGTTCTAATCTCAATACTGGCAACTGTAGTACTGTGTGCATTTGTGTATAAAGCATATCTCCTGTGGCTGTTAGGTGTATTGGTTATGCCATTTTAAGGTCTGTTGGCTCCCTCCCCATGGCATTACTTTAAAGAGACAGTTAATGGCATCTGCCTTACATGCACTATGTTAAACTATACAGGCCATATCAGTCATCTGTACAGATGTATATGGCATATCCAGATGTTTGTAACCTATATGTTGTGTGTGTACCCTAACAATGGGCATTTATAAGTAATCATTGTCATACATGTTACAGTTACCGTAGTGATAGGCATGTCAGCATCAGACTTCATACCTGTCTGAAACATCATGCTGATACAAAGTCTGTTATTCTATCACTTCTCCTTCAGGTATGTAAGAGCAATATATGAGACCAGTTGCTATTTTTTGTCTTTGATTCCTCCATCCATGATTACTTGTTGTAAGAGGTAGTAAGTTATGTCTCCAGCATATAATCTCTTTGGTTCCTGTAATGTGTACATAGCACTATAATACATACAAGTAGATACATAGGGGTACTAATCTATTGGCAACTGTGTATGTGCTTCTGTATGCATAGTCTCTGTGTCTGTCTTTACTGTGTGTATGCAATGGTTATACCATTTTGTGTGCCTCTTCCACCCCTGTTAACTCCCCCATTGCCAACCTAGTTGCAGCCCCACAGATGCCATTCACCTTACAAGCACAGTTACACAGTTTCTAACACAGAGGCACTGTGGTGCATGCAATAGTCATATCACTGTGTATTGTACATAAATAGATAGATGGGTCATCTAATATAAGATGTGTCAACACTGTGTGCATCTGTGTTTCAATGCATGTCACCATGCAGCAGTGTGTGTGTGTGCTTCAGGTGACTCTACCATGTTAAGGGCCTCTGAACCCACCATTGGCAATGCTAATAGCCCCTGCAATTGTCACCCACTTCAATAGTAGTGGCAGACATAGCAACACTGCATTACCTCTGTGGTGTTTCTGTCATGTATCTAACAGTATCATTGGTAAAACTGGGCAGGTAGAGGTATGGCTATTAGCAGAGGCAGATCATAAATCTGTGTGTGTTTGTGTGTGTGTGTGTGTGTGTGTGTGTGTGTGTGTGTGTGTGTGTGTGTGTGTGTGTGTGTGTGTGTGTGTGTGTGTGTGTGTGTGTGTGTGTGTGTATGTGTATGTATGTAACAGCATACCTCTCAATCACTCACAGAAAGACATCTGGTTAAAGCCATATGGGAAGCCGGGGCAAAGAGCAAACATCGAGCACACCCTTCACATATTGCTGACACACACATGGGAAATAGATAGCAGAACAGGTCATGGATTTGAATGTACGTTCCAAAGGGTATGTGTTGTTACATGACAATGTCCATCAACAGTCTGTTATGATTTTCCAAAACATTGGCCAGAAGACCACAGGTTCATGACAGATGGAAAGAAATTATGTGTCAGACAACAGGACAATCTGCAGACATATGCAGAGGTCAGGGGTATGGCCACCATCTGTACCCATGCCTTCCAAGCTCTTAGAGCAAGAAATGTTTACAAAGCCATTAACAATGGGGTGACAAAAGCCACATAATAGGGACACTTTTCAAATATTGATCCTACAAACTTACAAAGGTGGTGCAATAACAGGCACAGCATTAGCATAGATAGTCTGCAAGGTATGAAGTCTGCAAAGCATAATGTCTGTCATTATTTTTTGACATCAACCAGCAATGATCTGGCAATGATCTGCCTGAAAAACACAGCTTTGTGAGAAGATGGACCAAAAATATGAGACATGAATCTGGACATTCTGTTGAGATCTGTACAGTTGAGAGGTATGCCTGTACCACCCTGCAGGTTGCAGTCCATGTTTGGCAAGGTGTAACCTGTAACCACAACTGAAACAGTGAAAAGAGTTCCCAAGTGTGTAGGACAGGAAACATGTCATACAGGTCTGTACTGATAGCATAGAGCAGTTATTGCACATCAGAAGCACTTTAATGTTATGAGAAATACTGTAAGCTAAGGTAATGTCACACAATGAAGGTGTCATAGTAGCAAACCAGAGGAAGTCCTTTGTGTTGCACTTGCTGTGGGCATGCCATGTCCTGCCAACTGTCACATTGCTATACGTTGTGTCCCACACTAAACATTTGATAATGTCACACACACATTCTGCGTTGCCTGTGTGTGTACAATATGTAGACATGTGAATGCCCTGTGACTACCTGGTGCCCACAAGATAGGTGAATCTGTTGGGGTAAAGTAATGGCTAGGCTTATAAAGGACCTAGTGCCAGTACTCAAGTAACCCCCTCTGTATGTATGAGCCTGTGGCACTACAGAACACCCAGGTGACATGTATGAAGGCTAGCTGGCTGTGTCAAGGGGTATGTATGCAAGGTCACACTGTCTGCCCCCAGTGTCCCCCACACACTGTTGCATGCATACACACCTGGTAAACATGTACATATACCGTTGTTCCTTGGCTATTAAAAAGTCACTGTGTTTCCACTCTGCCATACTCATTGTTGGTAATGCCAGCAGGTCCACAGCCTACAGACACATAGACACCTGGAACACAAACACAATACAGTATGCGAAACTACAGTCCATCAGCAGTACTAACAGCAATAATGCATCATGGCTAAAAAGGAACATACACTGCGATGTGTACCCATAACAATTGCCAGCAGACAGCAGCTTACACAGCATCTCTGGCCATGGACACAGGAACTGGTAATGCCAGGAGTCTCACTGGCACCCCCCCAGTCCCAAGGCCAGATGCAGTACTACTCTCCAATGGTGACTGCTATCTGCTGGATCCATGTCCCTGACAGGACTGGCCAGGACCATGTGCCCATGGCCTGCTCCGTTGTGCTGTAGACAGCACCTTCCTTTCGGTACTGCTGGCGGTACAACTACTACGGGAGTGTGAATGTGCATGGCCATGTGGACTCTCAGCTGATCTTGTTTCTGGCTTATGTCCATGTGGCCAGTGCTCTACTCCCATCTCATGCTCAAGCACAGACATTGTATGGGCAAGCAATGGCAATGTCTCACTCCACCATCTATCCATGACATCAGCATAATAATGTATAGCATCACCAAGGCTAGTCCACCAGACCAAGCAGTGCACAAATCTGCTTAGCTGTGCTGAATGCTGCTTACAATTATACTTCTTAGCAATGTTCAAACCGGGTAAGCAGAGCTGTGCACTGCTAAGCATTGCTCAGTTTTCATTTCTAGACAATTAATGAATTGCACATTAATTAGTCCTTACTGACATATTATTAAGTGTACATATTTTACTTTACATGATGTCCCCCTACATGCTTTTGTTACATCACTTTGGGGTGTGACAGTACTCTCTGGGACACTTGTGTTTACACAGGGGATTTACAGCATATATCCAGTGACACTAATTTATTATGTCTCCTAAACTTATGCATTTCACTATATTATCTGTTCCTGTCACTGTACTGCATTGATCACTTGTGTGTAACTGGGGCTTTTATACTTGAGCTTCCACTGCAAATAGGCTTCTGGTCAGGCTGGACCACCACAGTTAACATATTTCAATGTATACAAAAGAAATACAGAACATTTGCAACATTTCCCTATCACATGTAAAAAGCTGAATGGCCAGGATTCGATCCTTGCATTTCATGTACAAGCTCTGGTGTCCTAACCATTCAGCCAGTGAAGATCAGCTGTTAAAATGCTATATATACCTCTTTATTTTCATTTACGCATTGCTGAGCACCTTGCCACGCTGCCCAACCCACTCAGCTACGCTTAACCATTACATATAAATGACAATAAAACTTATTTCATAAGACCATTTTAAATAGATATATCTCAATATATAACTATCCACATGTCAGTTACAGGCCATACACTCTTCATGACAATCCATGGTAATGTACAACATGCCATTCTATCAACTTTTTAAGTTTGTAAGAGCAATATTTAAAAAAGTGCTCCTCTTTTTGGCCCTTTATCCCACTTTTGTTTAATAGCCTTTCCAGATTTCTTGCTCTAGCAGGTTGAAAGGTATGACTACAGTTTTATATATATATATATATATATATATATATATATATATATATATATATATATATACAACAGCACTACAAATTCCACAGAGTTATTCCCCTTATGTTAGATGACCATACTGCATGATATATTTACAAAAGCATTAGAAAATCTTGCAGTGCAGATGGTGTTGCAGTATGTTGCTGTGATTGTTGTGGATCCTGGGTTCAAGACTTGGTGGTGATGACTTGTTTTTCACTAATGTTAAATGACCATAATGCATGATATATTTACAAAAGTGTGAGAAAATCTCTCTGCTCATATGGTGTAGTGGTACATTGCTGTGACTGTAATATACAATGTCTTGGGTTCAATACCTGCCAGATCTGGTTAGTTTGTTGCTGGGCAGAACAGGGGCTGCTGAGTGATTAAAGCAGTTGTAAGTGGGTTTGTGTGATGCAAAATGATACCAAGAGGCACTTAGTCTGTTTGGCTTTGCTTAACACAGCATAAACCCACTCAAATTTCAAAAAAAGAAAAGAAAAATGGGTGATAGAAAAGTGGTGAAATGGGGGAAAGCAGGGGTAAAACATTAGGAAAAGCAACTAGGGATGCACAGGATGGGTGTAGGAAAGGACCATAGCTCTACATTTCTTCTGCAGCAAGAGCTGTGAATAATGTGGAAAATTGGAATTTATAGCCTCACACCCCACATGGAGGGGTGTTGGCAACATACATTTGTAGAGTAATTTGAGGATAGATTGAATTAAGTCACTGTACATAGGGAGAAATGTAGAGCTATGTATGGGGCAATGATTTTTTTGTGGGACAGATGACCTTTTTTATAAGGTGAGAGTGGGATGTTGGGGACGGGCTGTAGATATGTTTGGGGAGGTAGGTTGTGTAGGATAGATTGCATTTGCAGAGAAACAAGACACACAAGACAGCAGACAGGGGCAGTATATTACACATGAGGGGGTAAACACCTTGGATGGGGAGGGATGTTGGGAATCAGAGGCCCATGAGCCCCTAAATGGATACAGTGGGACTGAGATCCCCACCCATGGGCAATCAACATTGCACCTTCGCAGCCATGAAGGTGGCTGTGTTGGGGGCTGGACAACAGGAGCAGGCTGCCCCTCGAGGTGCTCCAGTCTGCCCTCGATCTGGCACAAGTGTACATCCAACTCTGAGTGGATGACACTGCACACCATACCATGTAATTTCCTGTGGGTGACCCGTTCCTCTTTGCCCCCACACCCAGGGGGAGATGGGCCTTGTCCCCGGAGGTGGTTCCACCAAAGGGTGGCAGGCCCAGTGGAGGGGCAGTTCCAGGTTGGGTCCCAGATGTGCTGGGGCCTAGTGCCATGGACAGATGAGGTGGGACAGGTGGATCCGCTGGGATCAGCCTTCCCAAACATGCTATGGTGTTGAGGTTTTACAAAATGTATTGGTTAGTCATGAACAAAACATTTCAAAATTAGTTATAACAGCAAGCATGGGCATTCCAATTATCCCAGAACAGTGGAATTCACACAATTGCATAGCAAACAGAACACATGCATATATGGCATAACAGTCAGAATTTTAACAGCATATCAGTTAAATGTATGACAACAGGCCACCAACAATAGTATTTGAACAAGGTATGTTAATACATAAACAATTAAATATATGAACAATAATAGAACACAAGTCCCATCGTTAGATTTTGAGAACATACCCATAATATATTGATAATAACTATTGATGCATATAAGGGGTGGGAGTAGAGATGAAAAGTCCATTAACAACTGTATAGGCTTCTATTTTTCACTGCAGTACTGCTGAATACTCTACAGGTCTGCCCTCACTTTACATGTACCTGTGGCCCATAGCTTCTGTAGCACATATATAAGTGTTAAACTGTCAAGCTGGAATGGCATGGGCCAAAATGTGTGTACTCTGGGTACATGAATGACGAGGACTTGTACATGTCAGAATTACGTATATGACTAACAAGGTGTAGCCTCCACTGATATTGTGTGTGTGCCACTGGCATTCTTCACCTGGATTCATATCTGTGTCCAGGGTTATTGGCAACAGTGATCACTAGCCATGACAGCGTGACACTTAAGAAACATGTATCAGGAAGAGTGCATGGTGTATGTACCTATCCTGCTGTCTTTTGCAGGCATGGGGTTGGACACCGGAATATTTGGACACATAGTTTATTAGTAAACCCATCATACAACTACTGTAATCATTTCTTCACCTGTAAAACCTGCGGAGAAAATATCTGTTAAGACTACCTGATTATTTCTACACATATTCAGGATTACTTGTCTGTAAATATTCACACATTTTAGTACCACTCCCTGGATTCAAACCATGGTCTGTATGTGCAAAACTGAACAGCAGATCGATTTTTCAACATACTGAGCTACTGGGGAACCACAGTCTCTTGTTTGACTGATTTCTGTCTAATACTCACTTGGTTAGACAGTCTGACCTTGTAATCTAAGTGGAGTGTCACCAAAGACTGTAGTGACAGTTGAACATACATGCCTGACAGATACTTATTGTACTGTGCATTAATCCTTTGGAAGCAGGTGTACACATTTAATCCCTAATAGACGTGAATATTGGACATCATTATATTTGAAGTCCCCAGCTATTACACTCTCATATTTGCCTGCATCAGCATACCCACATTAAGTGACTAAGCAGCTCACCCTATTATTCAGACATGACCAAAGGGCAATTTCAGGTATACTCTCCAGTCCAGCTGATGAACCTGGGTATCCTGAAGCAATGTTACAGCTATATAATATACTGAACCCACTGATATTGCCAACATCCTGGCAGATAGATTCAGTGTAAACTTCACCCCCCTCTCACCCCCAAAAGGGCTCACAACAATACCGGAAAAGTGTAGTATCCTGGAAATCACAGACGCACAGGTGAAAACAGCCCTTTCAAAAGCCAAAAGCACAGCATCAGTGGGGCTAGATGGTGTCCCAGGCTGCGTCTTGTAGGACCTACAGAACAAACTAACCCCCCACCTAAACACACTGTTCAACCTCAGCCTCTCCACAGGCTACATGCCCATAGAATGGTGCACAGCAATGGTTATTCTGCTCCACAAAGGAGGGGCCACAACTGGCCCTGGTAATTATCGCCCCATAAGCCTGACTAGTCTGATCTGCAAGGCTATGGAGCACATCATCATGGAACTCATTAACAAAGACATTGGGAACCTCCAAACACTTGACCCGACCCAGTTTGGCTTTGTTAAGGGCAGATCATGCCTACTAAACCTGGTTGACTTCTTTGAGACAGTCACCAAGGCCATAGATGAGGGGAAGGTAGTTCACACAGCCTACCTTGACCTTGCCAAGGCTTTTGACACCATTTCCCACTCGGGAATTAAAGAAAAACTCACCAGCCTGAACATAAACACCTATGTCACGAGATGGGTTGCCAACTGGCTTACAGACAGAACTCACACGGTAAGAATAGCGGGCTCCAGGTCCAACTCTAAACCAGTCACAAGTGGTGTCCCTTAAGGCTCGGTCCTGGGACCCCTACTGTTTGGCATATACTTCTCAGAAGTACAGGAAAACACAGGAGGATTATGGCTAACCAAGTTCGCCGATGACTGCAAACTGGGAGCCATAAATGACTCTCCAGCTAACACAGACATTTTCCAAAAGGGCCTTACTAAGACGGACACCTGGTGTCAAAATCATGTTCTCAAGCTAAATGCCATAAAATGCATAGTCATCCCATTTGGGAAAAACAAAACACCCATGAATTACCACATAAGTGGCAGCCCTCTTAATACAGAAGAGGTAATAACAGATCTGGGGACCCAGGTAGATAGTAATCTCTCCTTTGACAATTATATTGCCAAAGTAGTTAGGAAATTCTTCTATGTAGCCCATCTAATTACTAAAGGGTTCGCATCTAGAAATAAAGAGGTTATAGTGCCCCTCTACTCAACACTCATCAGACCCATCATAGAGTACATTGCCCCGTTTGGGATGTATCACACAAGACACTTCCAACAGCTGGAAAGACCACAAAAGTACCTCACCAAGAGGATTACTGGTCTCAAACATATGTCCTATGCAGCCCAACTGGAAAAACTCCAGCTGTACTCAGTTGCATGTCTCTTACTCAGAGGTGATCTCTGCCTGACTTACAAAGCCATGTCCAACTCAGAATTGATGGACATGCTCCACCTAAAGAAATCCAAGTCACTGCGAGCCACTTGATCTAGTGAGCTAAACCTCACCACAACAATAAATAGAACATGCTGGAGGGATAGATTCCAGTCACAGAGACTCCCCATGCTTTGGAACAAAATTCCTAACTACATTAGGCAGAGCCCCTCACTAACACTCTTCAAGAAAAACCTTGAAGAGTGGATGGGTAACAGAAAATACACCCCTGAGATCACTTCATTGGCTCTTCTTGACAGAGGGTCAGTTAATTAATCAATGGGGCGGTGAAAGCTGACACACTCTGGCTAGGCTTATAAATGCCCTCGGGCAGATAGCCTAGTACCTACCTATGAACCTATGAAATGCAAAGGTTAACACAAGGCAATGCTGCAGGGGACACACTGTAATCCTTTACACATTACTAATCAAGGTTCACATGTTAGTGAAGGACATATTTCATATTTCTTTTATATCTTGTTTTACGTATTCTATTTCTTCAACAACAAACCAGATTAAACACAACAGTTTGTGGTATAAATCTTTATTTGAATAGCATGACACTGTGCTTTCTTACAGTTGATATTCTACATTCAGTACTACTGCATATCTTGTAGATCAATATTGGTCTGACAAATGTTTTATTTATTTTGTACACTCAGAACACATTATAGCTACTGGCAGTAAACAATGTACACCTTCTTATTTATTACACTCTATACTGCAGGGATAAATCTGCAGTCACCAGACTCTCATCGCAACCTCACCAATCTGTCAACATGGGCCTCAAGGTTGCTAGCCCTCTCATCTGCAGCTGCAGGAGAAAGAAGAAAACATTAAGCATACATGTCTATCACATATTTAGGCTAGATTTTGGTACTGATATAGGTGAGATACTTAGTCACTATGGGGCACCCCCATCTTGAGATTCTTGGATCCATTGGGCCAAGATCACTCCCTTCCTACGCGTTAGGTTGGCATAATGATGTCATACCTGCTAAACAGTTTGAGGGATTCCAGCAGCACTGATGAGATCACATGCCAGATGGTGCCAGGCCTCTATTTTGTACTGTGAGCCCTCATACTGGCCCTGCAGCAGTCTGTGGTCATGGTCCTTAACAAGGAGTCCAGCCATGACCATGGACTCCAAGATGCCCCAGCGCTGCACCTGGTAGCGCAATCCCTCTCCAATGCCAGACATAGTTCCTGCAGACATCAAACTACAACAAGTTCTGGCCTGTGTGGTTTAAATAAGGCCATATTCCCACCCTTTGCCGTCATTGAACCATTTTGAAAATGTCGAGCACAGCTTATCTGCGCACAAACCCGCTAAGCTAAGTTGAGCAGTCATTAAAGGGGTAGATGCTGAATAGTGCTTAGTGGTGTGCAAACCCCTCAACTGGGCTGAATACTGCTTAGAATGGACTTCTAAGTAATGCTGAAACTGGCTAAGCAGAGGTGAGCGCTGCTAAGTATTACTCCATTTTATGGTCAAAACAGTTTTGAATTGGACATTACTTACTCATTACTGACATATTATTAAGTGCATATATTTTAATTTACATGACATCTCCCTAACTGCTTTCATGACATTACCTTGGGGTGTGACTGCACTGTATGGGACACTTGTGTTTACAGGGGGGTTTCACAGCATATATCCACTGACACTTCAATTGAGGACCAGCTGCACTACCCTGGTTAACAAATATCAATTACTATATAATTTAAAAATGAAAAAGAATTTTTAACAATGCTTTTCCATGTAAAAATGAAGGGCCTGTCTTGGTACTCAAACCGTGAACTTCTGCATACAAAGCTGGATTTCTAACTACTACACTATCTTACCATTGTGGATTTCAGATATACATTTGCATTTAGCTCCTATAAGATGTTTAAGCAATGGTGAGCAAAACACTGCTACGCGCAATCCCACTCAACTACTCTTAAACGTCACTTATAATGAAAAGAAAAATTAATACAACCACTTTAATTACATATATTAATACTAATGCTGATTCATATTTGGTAATGCACTACCTGTCATTCTATCAACTTTCTATGTCTGTATGAGCAATATCAGGATTGACGTCACTAAATAATGGCATACATTTGAGTTTCAGACTTCTAATACTTCAGAAAATGTATGTTAAAACAAACCCTGTTACTCTATCAAATTTCTAAGTTTGTAAGAGCAGTACTTGGACCTTTGTCCCCCATTTTGTTGGCTTTGTCCTGATTTTGGGTACTAAGAGGTTGACAAGTATGGCTATGTGTCCAAGGACACAGTTATACTGTAAAGTGCTTTACGGCACTTTCACAATGCAGGGTGTGTGTGACAGTCCCTGCCACACACCCCTGCATTTATTTCAGTCCTAACACCTAGTTCAGTGCCCGTGGACAGTGTTTTACTGTAATCAGTTGCTTTCATTGTCCACAGACACTGAAAGCATTTAAAAAGTGCTGTACAGCACTTTGAGAGTGCAGGGGGCATGTTGGATTTGCAAGCACTACTGCAACATGCCCCCTGCACTCATTCAGTGTTCGTGTCCACAGATCCATCCCAGTAGCTCGCCTTCATTAATATGAAAGGCTCGCTGCATAGAAGGCTATGCAGACGTGAATACCATTCACTCCGTGTAGGAATAACACTATTCCTACCAGGGACGTCGGGAGGCATACGCACTGTACTGATTTCAGTACAACTTTTTTAGAAGAGAAGCTTTAAAAAAAAAACAAAAAACGTACATATGTATTTCTTACTTTTGAAGGAGTGTTGGCTTCTTTAAGGAGAATACCAGCCTGTCGGAAGTGAGCTCACGTCATGTCCGGCTGGCTGCGAGCGGGAAATGAGCAGTAGTGAGCAAACGAGTGGAAGAAGACAAATGGATTATCGCTGCGAGCAGAAAATTGGAAGGCAAGCACTAGCAGATTGTGTGTGTGTGTGTGAGTGAGAGAGAGAGAGAGAGAGAGAGAGAACATGGAGCTATAAGAAGGAGGGCTTGGATTACCGCTTTTCCAATAGGGTTAATGCAACTGTATTTAGTTTTACTTTTAGCAGTAAGTGTCCTTAAGGCATATTTTTAGTCATCTACTTTTGGCATGGATTGAAATAACTAATGTAAATGATTCCTGGCTTATTCTTGCACAATTGTGTGGATATTTTTCTCCCTGGTGAGAAATGGTGATCCCTGCTTTCAGCAATAAAAATACTTTCAGTAGTGGGGTGGAATATTAATTTTAAACAACTGGAAAAAACTCAGTCAAATGCTTTGGAATCAGGCTGCATGAGAAAGCTCTATCAGCAATCCACTATCAGCCTTTTCAAATACACAGGCATCTAGAAGTATGTGCACTGTACACCGCTGTGTACATTTTGTCAAGAGGAGTGGCACAACAATCATGACTTCACTCTGTGTGCGTGTGTGTGAAAATGCCCCCACATAGTACACCTGCTGGCTATAGGTGTTCAGGCTCAAGCCCTGTACCTTTGCTTCAGGGTAAGAAGAGCCCAAAGTCCCTAACCACCACCATTTCTGAAATTTGTTCAGATTTGCTTTTCTAATGGTTGTGAGCTATGGTGAGAAGTGAGAACTGAGAACTGAAGTTGTATTTCTCCCATTATTGTTTTTGTTGTTTGTCCAGGTTTTTTGTGCTAAGGTGTGAAGTGAATACTGAATATGTATTCCCTCATTATTGGCTTTGTTTGTCCAATTTTTTTTGTGCTAAGAGGTTGAGAGCTATCTAAATGATAGCCATTAAGTTTGTCTTCCTGTGTTTCAAACTGCTGATTTAGCCAAGTGGTATGTTGCACTGATTGTAGTGCATATGGTTCTGGGTTCAAGGCATGCATGACAATAACATAGCATTTTATTCTAGCAGCTTTCCAAAATTATACAAGCAATGTTTAAAATGTGTCCCTGGTTTTTGGGCTTTTGTCCCCCCCCCCAATAAATGTTGGCTTTTTCCATATTTCTTGTGCTGCAAAGTTAAGAGATACAGCTGAGTGTCGACATTTTACAAGGAGCTGAGAGATGCAGGGGAAGTAAAGTTTACTGCTGCTTATGCTGAGTCTGCTTTTACTGTTAATAGCACAACAGGTAGTGTACTTGCTTTTGATGCAGAAGGCTGTGGGTTCTTCTCCCACAGTAGGTAGATGCATTGCTGATACTGTACTGTGTTGTAAAGGGGGTGGATGCTGTACTCCATTTTGGCGAAGATATCTAGTAGTGACTATGAACCTGTTATCAGTTTGCCATCCATTCCCTATTGCAATATTACTAGCGTATCATTGTTTTTAATGCAACATAGGCAATTTATTCCTCAAGGGCAGCAGACACTTTATTTGTAGATGAAACCATGAAATATAAAGTTGTTTGCTGGCAGCAGCCTCTTCATTAGTTACAGATTTCTTTAATGTGGAATTATGTAGATGGCTTTTACTAGTTCAGAGATTGTGCATATTTACTGATACTGGTGGACTGCAGAAGTTTGAGTAGACTTTTATGATGGAAATGTTATGAATTGGACTGTTTTGTCATTATTGGTGCATGCATTTTGTTTCATTTTTTACTGGAAAAATGTTCAAAACAATAAATTTAAAACGCTCTCTAACAACTATACTGTATTGTACAAGGAATATAATTTAATACAATCAGGAAGATGTATCAAAGAGCACATGTATGTTTCATGTGCAAGAGGCCTATGATTTGAAAACAGCCCAAAGTTAATCTTTATCTGCCACTGGCAAAACGTATTTTCTTTGAATGTGGGTTTCAATGCTGTTTCAATGAATGTGAGTTTCAAGGGCAGAGAAGTTTTAATGCTAAGTCTAGTTTCATTGTGAGACTGCATTGTTTTGTTTAGCAGATATTTATTGGTGTTCGTGCTGTAAAATTGCAAAATAAAACTTTTCTGGCAAATCATTTAGGAATGAAGTCACTAAATAACGACCGACGTTAAGTTTCAGATGCCATAATCTTCAGAAAAATGCATGCTAAAGCAAGACCTGATATTCTATCAACTGTCTTAAGTTTATACAAGATCAATTTTTAGTACTGTTTGTATGTTCCCCCAATATATTTGGCCTTGTCCAGATTTCCTGCATTAGAGGTTTAGAGGTATGTGCAAATAAATCGCTTTATAGAATTAGGAATATCCAAACCTCTCAACTGTCCCCAATTTTGGCTCAAAATGTTGCTCTCCTCCTAATAATCTCTCCGCAAAATAGCAATTTGGAAGAAAACATGGAGGGTTTACTTTTATAAATAACTGTAATGATCAGAGTTATACATTACTTTTATTTCAGAAATGCATGTAGATTCTCTAATTTTGTCAGCTGCTCAAGTTAACTGTGCTCATATTAAAATGGTGTCCCTACTTTGACAGGTTCCCAGCTGTATTGTCTGGCAATTTTATATTTTTGCATCACATTTTTGGTCCATTTTTCATAAAATTGTGGTTTTCTGGCAAATTGTTAAAGACTGAAGTTAGAAAATAATGGCAGACATTTGAGTTTCAGATTTCATACCTTTCAGAAAATTCGTACTAATGCAAGACCTACTACTATTCTATTATCTTTCTAAGTTTATAAGAGCAATATTTAAAAAAAGTCCTTATTTTTGGGCCTTTGCCTCAGTTTTATTTATGAGTTTGTTGCTCTAAGAGGTTGAGAGGTATTTGTGTGTGTGTGTGTGTGTGTGTGTGTGTGTGTGTGTGTGTGTGTGTGTGTGTGTGTGTGTGTGGTAGGTAGCATACCTCTCAACTGTCCAAATTTTGCAGAATGTCCAGATTTTTGCCCCATATTTTTTGTCTGTTCCTCATAAATTTTGTGATTTTCTAGAAAGTCATTGAAGGCTGAAGTTGCTAAATAATGACAGACATTTGAGTTTCAGACTTCATGTCCTTTAGAAAAATTCATGCTAGTACAAATCAAACAAGCCCACAAAAGGGCAGTGCAGTGGTGCAGTGGTTAATGCTGTCACCTCACAGCAAGAGTTTCGCCGGTTCAATTCTTGGCTGGGGTGCCCTCTGTGCGGAGTTTGCATGTTCTCCCTGCATTCGCATGGGTTTCCTTAAGGTACTCTGGTTTCCTCCCACATTATAAAGACATGTTTCTGGAGCATTTCTTCCTGGGCCACTGCTGAAAACAGGATCTGTGAAACCTAGTCAGACTTTCCCAGTCAACAAATAATAAATAAATAAAATCCTTTATTCTAGCAACTTTCTCATACTAGCACAAATCCTGTTATTCTAGCAACTTTCTAAGTTCACAAGAGCATTATTTAATATCTGTCCCTGTTTATTTTAGGCTTTGTCCATATTTCTTGCACTAAGAGGTAGGTAGGGGTGTGTGTGTGAATGAAACACCCTAGTTAGGGGCAGCAGGTGGTTAATAATTTACTCAAGCTCAAAACCTGTACCTTAGTTACAGAAAACAAAAGCATGAATCCTCTACCCCAACTACCATGCTGCATTTTTCAAAGAACTGACTTTCAGGTTCATTTTCAATTCAAGGAACCAAGTTTGAGTGAATTTATATTATATTACTGAAGAGGCATTATAGCGAATGCCTCTTCATCGACACTAAAAGAGCGAACAGTGAATTATGAGAATGGCCGTAGCTTGGCTGGGGAGGGGGGGGGGTAGCAGTTTGAGAGCTGTGAGTAAAAATTTGAAAATCCTAGCTACACCCCTGATTCCTACATGGAGTTGATTGAATCCTGGGGTCTGTCTTTTCATTTTGTGGTCCCACTAACAAAAGTGCAAAGAGAGAACATAAAAAACTTTGCATTTTGTAATCATTTTCAGAAATACATTGACCTCAGTCTAGCTTCTCAAACTACAAAATAATAACTCTCTATGTGGGGGGGATAGAACAATCATATTATTAAAATGACAAGTGAAGGAAGATGACAGTCTGCCACTTTCATCAAAGTCTTTTAACTAATTCTGAGGAACTGCTCCTGGTCCTCTTCTTTCTTTATGTCTCAAGGACATTTCAGGCCCTCTGGAGGAAGCAGTAATCCATTACCTCAGGAATTGCATCCCATGGCCATGAAACCTTATCCATAATGCATTATTTGTTTTAAAATCTAAACTGAATCTTCTCACTACCAGCTGCAACACATGCATCCTTTTCTCAATGTTTTCCTTTTTTATTTTCACCTGTTATATCTTACCTTCACATATGGCAATTTGTCCAAACTGTATCCTCTCATATTCTCTCTGTCTCCTGTTGTGCATATGTCAATCTTTTAAACGTACTTGCTGATACCCATGTCTCATCATGCTTTTCATCATTTTGGTAACACTGTTTAATGTTTTCTAGGAGTTTAATTTCCCTTTGTAAATAACTCTTGTTGTTGTCTTACTGCTGCCTCATACAGGGGAAGGATGGACATGGGATCTCTGAAAGCTGCTCCTTATGATATGCACACAAACATATAATTATCATTTTCCATTAGTCTACAGCATTGTGCTTAGGGATGGCTGTCAGCCCTAATTCTTTTCCTGTTCTGTCATGGTGTTAAGCACTCTTGATAGGTCAGTTCAAAGGATTTAAATGAATGTTTTGTCTAGCGGTCCTGGGTTTCATTCCTGTAGATTTTGAGCAAGCCACTTATCAAGACAGTGCTCTTGAGCTTCCACAGTAAAGCAAGGCACTTAACACCTAATGCATTTACCTGGTTAAATGAATAAATAATAATAAAAAAAAATTAATGTAATCACCACTTAGGCTGCATATTTTAAATGAATTCCTGCCTCCAATGTGCATAACTATGCAATGCTTGCATTAAATGTCAGTTGCTGAATATAGACCAACAATATCAGATTCTATTGGCTACTCTGGTGTCCAGCATTACTATCTAGATCTCCTTCACCAGTGTTTGCATCCTCATCACCTTATCAGCTGAGCTTGCTGTCAACATATAGTGCCACATCAAGTGCAGATGTACTAATTTGACTGACCTCATCACCCTATAAGCTGTATTTGCTGTTTAGATACAGTCTAAACAGGCTATTCAGGCGAAACTAAACACCAAGCTAATTGCTTGGTGTTTAGTTTAGCCAAAATAGCCTATTTAGGCTAGTCTTTCCAGTCTTTTTTGTTAGTTATTTTGCATCTAGATCGTGAGACGCAGTCCACCATTTATAGGTCTTTGGTTTACTAAACTTCAGGGCACTCCCAGGGCTTAAAAACAGCTATTCTGTCTAGATACAGTGACATACCAAACACAGATATAATAACCAGTTTGGTATAAAAACTGAAACTATGCTGATAACAGTAGTTACAAACTCTTCTCCTGGCAGTTCTTTTCTGAAGCCACTCTGAATTCCTCATTAGACAACCAGGGTCCAAGTCTTCCAGTAAAATTGCATTTTACTTCTAAGTTCCCATGAGTCTCAGTGGTTATGACCTTGCTCAAGAATAAATACTTTGTATTCACAGGATTTCCTTTGACCATCTCAGTGATGTCCCTGTCCTGGAAATGGATGAAACTGCTCTGGCAACATGTTTGCTTTGTAATATCATGATTCCTGTCATCAGTCGGAGAATTAGCATTTATATACTCCACCAGCCTGCATGCAGAATCTTTTTTTCTGATCGTCCTTAAATTTGAAATGACACTAGCTGGTCTATAACTACATGGCTCCTTTTGAGACTAATATTTATGCATGGGGACTAGAGTTGCCATACCGTGGTCCTCCAGTAGTACACAGATTACAAAGCAGAAATTATAAAACTCTTCCATGCATCTTACCTACACCCCTCAACTCTTTGTGCATCATGGGAAATAGTATTTCTAGTCTTTGTATTTTACTTACTGTATGTCTTTCAAGTTCTTTCTTTGCATGGTTTCTACTCAGTCATTAACCAGTCCATTTGTGCTCATCTATACCTGCTTGCCTTCTTATGCTGGCAGCCTACCTCATTCCTCTTATGTAAGTACAAGGGGGAAACCACACTTGCTTCATATAATGTGAAGTCATCTTTTATGTCCTTCTAGATCTTGCAGTGTAACTAAAAACCTTATGTTTCATCCATCCCACATCCCTCTAGATTTGTCTAATTGAAGATCTTATATCTATTATGACCAGCATTGATTGATTTGAGTCTGAAACCATGGACCATCATCAGTAGCCATATCAATTATTTTTGTTTTATAGAGTTAGGATATAGTAGCAATGTATTCAAAGGCAGGCCCTTCACAAAAGCAATGAATCCAAAAATAGAAACAAGACCAACCAACACAGCTGAGATGATAAAACTTTAATATAGGGTAAGTGTTTTCACGTCCAAAATGGAACTTCATTAGACCAAAATACAGAATGCAATTCAAACATGTTTATAAAACACAATCAATTAGTAAAAAAGATCACGTGATTTAAGTGCCGGTTTTAAAGGCACCATATCATTTAAGCCTGAACACTTATCAGTTTGCATCATAATTATCCAAGGGGGGGAGGTTGGTATAATGGTTAAGGTGTTCATTGGTTCTCATATGGGATAATTGGCTAGGTTTAAAATGGCCCACAAGGGCAGTTAGCCTAGTACTAATCTATGAACCTATTTCATTTCAGCATATTCAGTTATATTGACAAAATCACCTCCCGTCAGATCTTTACACATAAGCTGCAACACCATATACTTAAATGTATGTGTATGTCCATATAAACTAACATGTTTTGCAAGGGCATTAGTCATGCTACCCCTGTGTATATCATTTAGATGTTCAAGAATGCGTTCCTTCAATGACCTGTTCGTTTTCCCTGTATAAAAACAAGAACAGGCATTGCAGAATGCCATATACACTAAGTCAGTACTTCTGCAGTTAGCATATAGGTTTGGTGTACACTGTATACTAATATCAGGGTGAACAAAATAGTTCAATGGTGAGATTAAACTTACATGCACTACAGGAATGGGAAGGAAAAGTGCCATTATGTACAGAGAATCTACTGATATTCTTTTTCCATTGGTAACATAGTTGTCGTTTAAGTGATCTATTGTTCTTGAAACAGAACTTAGGCTGATCACCAACAAAACTTCTTATTTTGTCATCTGTTAACAGAATAGACCACGTTTTCTTAATAATGTCACAAATTAATGTCACATCACTAGAATAAGTAAGGGGTATTCGAATGACAGTACTGGTTGGTCTAAAAGTATGTGTAGGTGCATCATCCAATCCATTTCTTGTTTTAAAATATGGTTTAGCCCTGCCCCCATTCTCTTGATTCACTTCACTGTGAGTAGATCTAATATCATTGTCAGAATATCCTCTATGAAAAAAATCATTGGTCCGAGCCTGAAAGCCTTCTTTTAAATATTTCTAATCATTAAGTATTGAAAACCTAGTACATTGCCCTTTAAGTACATTCTAGTACACATAATCAGGGTGCATACCGGTGGGATGTAATAGATTATTTTTCTTGCAGGGCTTTGCAAAGACACTAGTTCTAATAAGCCATTCAGTGGTCTTAGTGTCACATCTAAAAAATTGATCATTACTAGTAAAAGTTTATGTGTAAACCTCAAGAAGATAGTTGTTTCTTCAATATAAGATAAAAACTCTTTTAAGGCAGACAAAGAACCTGCCCATAACAAAAATACATAATTGACAAAATGTTTGTAAAATCTTATAACTTAACAAATTGATTATTCTTTGACACTTTAGTAATCTCCCAGTATGCTAACACGGTGTTGGCATTAATTGTTAGCATAAAACTTGCCCATTGTGACTCCAAGATTCTGCAGATTATATGGTGCCTTTAAATCTGCCACTTAAATCAGCTGTGTTGGTTGGTCTGGTTTCTACTATTTTTGTTTTACTTGCTGGTCTTATCTCCTCCTTCTGGAAGTTGTCATGTGTGTGTTGTTGCAGTGTTTGGCCTAGAAAGGCAAGCCAGCTCTCCCTGTCATCCCATCCCGGAGAGAGGGAGTATAGGTAACCCTTGTCAAACTACACTTATTTTTCTTTTTAAAACCTTTATTAACATTCTTACATTGTAGACATAGGTACATATGCACTAATAGAAAAGAAAATGAACCATAACAAACATTTTTCATGTTTACGTATTGTACATATATGTTTTCTTTTTACCAATTTATCTTCATGCCAGTATTGCATAAGTTGCTCAATTCCTACCTTCCCTTAAATGTCACTCCTCCTCCTCCTGAAACTTTGTTATTTGTATATTCTTCCCACAAATGTATTTTGTATGGAATTTGTTCCTTCATTTATCTAAGGATCTCACTTCCAGTTCCCTTTTCTCCTTTACAATAATCAGTACTCCAATTACAATTGGCTTAGATTTTGATTTTCTTGTAAATGTTTTTTTGACAACCAGCAGCATTCCCTTATTAAGGACTTACCATATATTTTGAATTCATATGCATTATTCCAACATAAAGGAATCAATCATTAGTTAAAAACATTTACTACCCAAAATTTTTGACAAAGTTCTCTGTAGGGAATTTTTAAAATCTGTCAATTTACTGCATGCCCAACAAACATGTTCCTAGTTACCTCTCAATGTCCCATCACACTTCCAACATTTGCTATCTACCCAAGAAAAAAATCTCTGAAGTCTGCCTGGGGTATAAAAATATTTATGAAAATACTTTCAAGAAAAAGTCCTAAATCTTCTGAACATTCCTGTTTACTTTGAAGCCATTCAGATACCTCACATTGATCTTTTGTCTTTCTGTTGTTTCTTCCTAATCTTTTTTAATCTGCTCTGATTGATTCTTATAGTTATCTTGCAATATTTTAATCCTTTTTTAACAGCAACTTCTGTTCTATACTTAATTAAAAACTCTACCAGAGCCGGTCTTTTGCTTAGCAGTTCTCAGTATCCACCTACATGGCTTCAACCAACTCATAACATCTCCCACTCACTTCCATAAAAATTCCACTTCCAGCTCCATCATAGACTGGATCCTTACCAATTCCCCCCACCAATACCACAATCCCACCACCTTACCTGACTCCCTCAGTGATCATCTCCCTACCACCATCTTAAGACACTACTCCCATATTCCTAAACCCCACCTTATCAAAGACTGTCGAAAACTATCAACTTTCAATTCATCCCAATTTAACTCCATTCTCCACAACATAGATTGGTCCATCCTAAAACACCTCCTCCTAAACGATGCTGTAAGCACTTTCACTAGCATCTTCAGGAATACTCTAAACTCCTTAGCTCCCTCTAGGAAGATCAGAGTAAAATCAAACCATGTTCTCTGGCTCTCCAAAAAGACTAGGTCCCTTATGAAACAAAGAGACTGTGCTTGGAAAACCTGGACTAAAACTAAACAACCACATTTTCTTCAAAAATATAGGCAACTGAGGAACCTTGCCAAAAAGCATACAACTAATGACAAAAAGTTATACTATAGCTCAGCTCAGCTTAGCAACAAATCCAATCCTCGAAAATTTTGGTCAACTCTCAACAACATCCTCTATCGTGGAAAGCCCTCTAATCCTTCCCCATACCCTAACTCTTCCTCTCAGGAAACAGCTACCCTCCTGAATAAACACTTTATCTCTTCTATCCAAAATCTGGTAACCTCTAAGCCAAACTTTACTTCAACACCCACCCCTCCAAGTCCCACTAACACAACTTTGTTTTCTTTTGAGCCAGTTCCCATTACTTACATCAAATCTCTGCTACTCAAGCTAAAACCTTACTCTCCTTCCACTGACAATCTATCTCCTACATTCCTCAAAATTGCTGCTGACTCAATTGCCTATCCTATATCTATACTAATTAATCAATCTATTCTGGAATCAACTGTCCCCACCCTTTGGAAATCTTTCTTCACTATCCCTCTTCATAAAGGTGGAAACTCCACTGACCCCTCAAAATACTGACCTATTGCCATTCTGTCCCCCCTCTCCAAGATATTAGAAAAATGTATTCACTCACAGCTTCTCAATCACCTCCTCACACACCACTTACTTACCCCTACCCAACATGGATTTTGTCCTCACCACAGCACCACCACTGCCCTCCTCTCCTTCACTCATATCATTGCAGAGGCCCTATACAACAATAATCCTATTTCCTGTCTCTTCCTAGATCTCTCCAAAGCCTTCAGTACTGTCTCTCATCCTCTGCTACTATCCAAACTCACAAATCTCCACCTAACCCCCTCCGCACTTGCCTGGTTTAATAGGTACCTATCTAGCAGGGAACAATCTGTCATATGGCTCTCATCCTCCTCACCTTTCCTTCCCATCGCCACTGGTGCTCCCCAAGGCTCCATCTTGGGATCCCTTTTGTTTAACATCTTCACCAATGATCTTTACACCTCATGCAAAGAATCCTCCCTTATTCAGTATGCCGACGACCCCACACTTATATTCATCTCAAATAACATTCCTGAACTACACTCCCTGACCCAACAGGCCCTACTATCCACTGAACAATGGCTCTCTCACAACCTATTGATCCTAAATCCCAAAAAGACCAAACTCTTACTTTTCCTTCCCCATTCTCTTTTTCATCACAAAACCTCCTTTTTTATTACATCTTCTAACAATACAACTATACAACCTCACACCCACACAAAACTCCTAGGGGTCATTATCAATGACAAACTAAAGTTCAACCTACACATATTCCAATGTATAAAAAAAACAAACCAGAAACTAGGTCTGCTATATTGGAACAAAAAATTCCTAACCCCTGAATCTAGACTTACCCTGGGCCAGGCACTCCTCCTCCCCTCCCTCTTATACACCGCTCCAGTTCTTACCAATATCCAGGACTCCACTCTAAACAAACTCCAACAGACTTACCATAAAATAGCCAAATTCATTACTAACTCCCCATACAACTCAAACCACTGCATTTCTTTAAACTCTCTTCAATGGCTTGAACTTCCCCAACTTCTGCTATCTTATCAATTTCATATGCTACACTCTATTCTTTATAAACCCTCCTTCTGTCCATCTCTATCTTCCTTAGTCTCCATCTACATCCCATCCCAGACCCTCCGTACTTCTAACCAACAATTATTTGATATCTACCACTCAAAAAGGTCAGTAGGCAAACTACTCTACAAACACTCCCTTGCCCATGCTTGGAACAAACTTCCACTTGACTTAGGTTCAATCTTCCACACCTTACACTTTAAAAATGAGCTAAAAGCTTATTTTCTCAATTCCAGAACCTGCCCGTGCCATGACCCTACCTAGTCTTCTTTCCTTTTATGTACCCTCAAAAGGACCATATTTAGTACCTCATTACACCTCTCTCTCCAATGTGTCTACTATGCATTTGCATAATTTTATACAAACAATTTTTTTTTATTGTTGACCTATTGAACTATATCAATGTAAAATTGTTACTTAGCTTCTTTTTAATGCAACTTTAACTTTATGCCTGTAACCCAACATATGTGAATCTTTTTGCTATAACTGCTATTATATCAAGTATTGTTTAAAATTGTACTTGTTTAAAATGTACTACTGGAGTTTTCTCCTCGGGTCTCCACTGAAAATGGGCCATAAGCCCAGTTGGACAAACCCGGTTAACAAATGTCAATAAATAAATAAATAAATAAAATAATAATGTTCCTTATCATTTTCTCTTTGCCTATAGTCTGTTATCAATCCCTAGTAGGGAATGCAGTCTCTAACATGCAGTGCAAACTTTTACTTAGCCTCAGCTCTCTTTTACTGTTCCCTCCCTAGTTGGTACTTTTCCGTTATTGGGGCGACAGTCATAATGAGCGTTTGCAATCCTAACACTCATTATAACATTGATCGTTCAGCTGTTACTGAAGTGGGTACCACACACACTTATTTTCCTGTCAAATTTATTAAGTGTGGTCGATCACATTTCATAACATAAACCACAGACTCAATTGTCAAATGCCCCACCCCTCCAAAAAAATAAAAAGACTGTAGTGATCTCAGTGGTCTTTAATTAACATATTCCTGTAATGCACTGTCTTTTCAACATGCCTAGAAGTGAATGTACGTGTGAGTGTGTGAAGGAATGAGTTGTAATATTTTCCCTTTATGAACTGTTAACATTTTCTTATACTTGCACTTTGTTACCAGTTGTAATACATTTAGGCACTCCCACACTGCTTCATTTCTTTCCCATTTGGCTGCTGAACATCACTTTTCATTTCCGTCGAGTTAGTACAAGACTGTCCTGTGAAAACGGGATGAAATTAGGAAGTACTTGTTGCCCCGATAACGGAAAAGTACCCCCTAGTTATTTGCTCCAAATGTTAGTTCATTTGCTAATTTCATCAGTGCATTCCATCTTATCTTTCCTATTTTCTATACCTTATTTGAGTAATCACTTTAGTTAAAATCTCTATTCTTGTGTTGGCTTTCTTCTTAGAATATTTTCTGCTACTTTAAGAATATAATATTCTGCGTGGTTGTTATTATTCTTTTTCCTTATCCATGTAATTGGGATGGAATTCCTAACTGTCTACCAGGTGGCTCTTGAGCAGTGGGACATGGGTGACTCTTGTCCACCCTGGGTATAGCACCTATGTTTCTAATTGGCAGAGGCATTAAGTAAATCTCACCATATTTTAAATATACCCCTTAAAATAATTTCTAAGGCACATAAACTTGCAGGATACATTTGAGATGCTTAGCTAGGCTTATAAAGATTCCAGTGGTCATTTGCTTAATATATACCTTTGAACCTCTTCTTCCTAGTATGAGTAAGTCACAGTCATTTCCACATTTGTGTTCCTTCCTAGCCCCCATCCTGCACCAAATTTCGCTACTTTGACTTGGTTTGGAGAAGGTACAATTAAGTCTTTATTCAACTGCAGTTATGGATGAAACTCAAAATTAAAAACTATTTGTAATTTTAACACTTAGCTCTCATAATTAATTCTGCATCCTGCCTTGTTCTTTAAAAATATTGTACTAATCACATTGCTTTAATCCTATGTCTTTTCATTTCTAGAATACCTGCTGTTTTATACTTTCCTTGAAATTCTAATGTTCATGTCATCACAGCATGAGGTCAATTCAGATTTCCTTCTCATGTGGCAGTATCTGCGCCTCAAGTTTCTTAAACTTGTTTGCATTACTGTAACTGTTAAATTATTTTAAACGGCATGGGATGAGACATGCTCTCACTACAGCCAAGCAGTAAATGTAAAGCATTTTTGGTTGGTTTGAAAACAGGATGTGAAAAGCTCTTTGGCTTCATAATATTAACAATACATGCAGTGAATCAAGCTTCTTTACTTAGATGAAAATTTATATTTATTTATATAAATTCTTAATTCAAAAATAAATACAGAATTATCGTGAGAAAACTAGATCACAACTTTTCAGTAATTCATTTAAAACATCTAAAATATTGCAAGATAACTACAGAATCAGTCAGAGACGATTAAAAAAAACATTACTTGAAAATGAAAAGCAGTTTAACTTAAGCCATTAAACATGCTATATCTTATTAACAACTTATTCAAACAGGCATTATAACATTAGTATTATACAATGAACCCCCCCCCATTAATATTCTAAAATGTGCATGCTTATTGGTCAGCGTGCCCGTTGTAAATCTGACTTATACTAATGGAAAAAGGTCCGGTCGCCTGGACTTTTTCCATTAGTATAAGTCTTCATTTTTTTGTGGTTTTGGTAGCAACGGAGAATGAAAGAGCTCCGTTGCTGTAATCTCGCTATGTTAAACGAGTTTAATATGGTGAGATATCTTAAAAAAAAAAGCAATGAAAATCTTCCTTTCTCCGTTGCTTTTTTTAAAGCTGTCTCACGATGTTAAACTCTTTTAACATAGCGAGACATCTTTTAAAAAGCAACGGAGATCTTCCTTTCTCTGTTGCTTCCACACACATCTCTGATGTACTGCGTAAGCATATGCATACGCAGTACATCAGAACTGCCGCAGAATACGGGACAGCTGCAGAAGGGCAGCACGGAGGCATTATACAATGCCATTATTTAAGAAAAGTAAGTATTTTTTTTCTTAAATAAAGTCATTATATAATAGCAATAACACACTTCTAGGTGTGGGTAATGCTGGATTGACCCACGGTTGTCTTTGTTTGGCCACTTGGGCTTCGACCTTGTGATCAAACCACACCGACCGTGGGTAAATCGAGCATTACACCCACACCCAGGTATGGGTTATTGCTTAACTATTCATGATGTCTGGAACACTATAGATTGAAATAGAATTTATCAAATATTTCCAGTCCAAAATTAGTTGAGAAACTGTACTAGTATACGGGTTGCAACTCACTAAAATTCTGTTGCAGTATTTAAGGAGGTACATGGAGGTAAGGAGGGATGTGCAAGTTTTGCCCCTAATAGAAAATGAAGATTTTGGGAGCTATGATTTTGCTGGATGGGCCTGGTGGACTTATCTGGTTTCAAGATGTTGTGACATTCTAGAATGTTTGCTATTTATAACTAACTCAGCAGAACTACAAAATGCAAGATGTATCAGGAAAGTGCAAAAGAACATAAATAATGTTACAATTCTATTTTTCAAAAGCAATGACTTACAAGTTAATGTATCTTTGGTCAAATTGAAAAGGGAATTTATTAATTTCTATAACTCAAATTAAATAACACTATAGATGGCATTAGGTAATGAAATTAGTTGGATGACACCTACATGTTTATTTTCCAGAAAAAAAAGAAAGAAATACACTTTATAACCTTCTTTTAAATTAAAAGAAAAACATTGATGTATGTAGTTTGTGCATGAGAATGACGTGTTGTACACTAATTAATGCAAACTGTTTTGGTACAAAATATCAGTCACAGAACCATGCAAGTAATAAAGAAAAATGTAATACAATAATGATGTTCAAAATAAAAACAAAGGGTCAGCTATTGCTTATCAAAATATCCTCTACGTGTAAATTTGTTTAAAAAGCATCTGCAATAAGTTCTATGCCCTTGCTTGAGGTGTTAGCCAACATAAAATGGGTTTTCAATCCAATATCAGAAATGAGCATGATATAACCTTAGGAGTTAACCTCTAAGACCAACCAAGAATTTAAAAAAATAATTTCAGACATGAACTGGAAAAGCAGTGGTACCAAAATAGTCAAAACCAAAGGTATTGCAACAGTCAAAAATGTTTAATTACATACAACATCTCACTGACACATAGAAGGTTCAGAGTTCAAGAAGTGAGAGAGTAGTACAGTGAGATTTGTTTACTAAGTATGTGAAGCAAGTACATTACATATATATATATATATATGAATATACATCCACTTCTGAATCTTGAAATCCTAAAATGTCATTTGACATTCATTCTCCAACTAGAGTTGCGATGTACAGGTCACCGATTCTCTAATTCCCTTTAGAGAATGGGCTAACTGTACATCAGTACCAGCAGGGTATTAATGTGCAAACAATGCCTGCTAAAAAACGTCCGCCACTTCATGCCAGCATATCAAGCCACCATGGAGCTTTGACTGAGAAAATGGAATGGCTGCCATTATTTTACGCTTGCTAAACAGAGCTTCTGATGTTTAGCAAGTGTAAAATAAAATAAAAGTAAAAAAAAAAAACTGTGTGTATGTGTTAGTGTGTGAAGGTGTATGCCTGTATGAGTGTGAGTGAGAGATCGGTTAAGCTACTATTTTACACTGGCTAAGCAGTGCTTCTGCTGTTTAGTGAGTGTAAAATAAAATGTGTGTGTGTGTGTGTGTGTGTGTGTGTGTGTGTTTGAGAGAGAGAGAGAGAGAGAGAGAGAAAGAGACAGGCCCCCAGATTTACGAAGCCCTATAGAGCATGCAGGATTAGTCTAAGAGCTATTTTCAGCAATATGGCCGACGTGCGATCCAGAAACGTGCTCCCGGGACGTGCATGTGAGCTCCTAGACTAATCCTGCACGGACCGAGTTCCTGTATGCAAATTACCCTCATTTGCAGGTGAAAACCATGCAAATGAGGGTATTTTGCAATCCAGGAAGCTGGCAGTTGTTGGTGCAGGACGAGTGCAGTCTGCAGAAATGTACTCGGTTAGTAACCGAGTACATTTCTGCAAACTACAAAATGGAGCTATGACAGCTCCAAATAAAGGCTGCATATTATTGAGGAAGCATGTCAATGGGCAAGTAGAAGGCCATTTGGTTCATAGGTTCATAGGCTGGTACTAGGCTATCAGCCCTAGGGCCTATACAAGCCTAGCCATAACAATTCGCTGGCTATTTCTTCCCACACTGTTTACTTCCCTGGACCCCTGTTTAGCAGGGTGACTGACGTGATCCCCGGGGTGAATTTCCTTTCTCCCATCCAATCGTCAAGGTTCCTTTTGAAGAAGGCCAAAGAGGCACTCTGCTTGACATGTATGGGCAATCTATTCCAGAGCCTGGGGAGTCTCTGGGTCAGGAACCTATCCCTCCAACATGTTTTGTTTATTGTGATGACAAGGTTTAGATCCCTGGAGCATGTGGTTTTGAGGGATTGGGATTTCTTTAAGTGTAGCATGTCCAACAGCTCTGGGTTTGACATGGCCTTGTATGTTAAGCAGAGATCGCCTCTGAGTAGACGATATGCGACAGAGTATAGCTGAAGTTTTTTAAGGTGGTCAGCGTAGAGCATCTGCTTTAGGCCTGTGATTCTTTTAGTGAGGTATTTCTGCGGCCTTTCCAGTTGTTGCAGATGTCTTGAGAGGTACATACCAAATGGGGTGTTGTATTCTATAATGAGTCTAATGAGGGATGAGTATAGTGGGACAATGACCTCCTTTTTTCTGGATGAAAAGCCTGTAGTGATGAGGTGTGCCACGTAGAAGGATTTTCTGATTGTTGTGGCGATGTGGTTATCGAAGGTGAGACCACTGTCCACCTGTGTCCCTAAGTCTCTTATCACACTTTCGGTGTTTAGTGTACTGCCACCTATATGGTAATTCATGGATACATGTTTTTTCCCAAAGGGGATAACTATACATTTCTTGGCATTGAGCTTGAGCCCATGGCTCTGGCACCAAGCATCTGTTTCTGTAAGGCCCTTTTGTAGAGTATCCACATAATTTGGGGATTCAATAATGGCTCCCAGTTTGCAGTCATCTGCGAACTTTGTTAGCCAGAGTCCCTTAGTGGTGGCCTGTACTTCAGAGAAGTAGATGTCAAACAAGAGCGGTCCCAGGACTGAACCCTGAGGTACTCCACTTGTCACTTGTTTGGAGCTGGATATGGAGTCGGCTACTTTTATAGTGTGGGTTCTATCAGTAAGCCAGTTAGCAACCCATTGGGTGATATAGGGATTAATGCCCAGCTTAGTAAGTTTATCTATGATTCTAGAGTGGGGGATGGTGTCAAAGGCCTTGGCAAGGTCTAGACAGGCTGTGTGGACCACCTTACCATTGTCCATGGCTCTGGAGACTGATTCAAAGAAGTCAATCAGGTTCAGCAGACAAGATCGGCCCTTCACGAACTCAAACTGGGTGGGGTCCAGTGTTTGAAGGTTGCCAATGTCTTTGTTTATAAGTTCCATGATAATATGCTCCATGGCCTTGCAGATAAGGCTTGTCAGACTGATGGGATGGTAGTTTCCGGGATCCAAGGTGGATCCCCCCTTGTGGAGTGGGATAACTGTAGCTCTGCGCCACTCAGTGGGCATGAAACCTGAGGTGAGGCTATGATTAAACATGACACTTAGGTGAGGTGCCAGTTCATATTGTAGTACACAGCCCAGGATGTCATCTGGTCCCATGGATGTTGTATTCTTAGCTTTAGAGAGTGTGTTTTTTACCTGTGTGGCTGTTATTACCGGAATTTGGCAATCTTCCGGTATTGAGATGGGCCATTTAGGGGGTGAGGGGGGGGGGGTGAAGTTGGCACTGAATCGATCTGCCAGGATATTGGCAATATACTTGGGATCAGTATATTTAATGCCATCCTGTTTTAGCTCAGAGCATATCTGTGCATTGCTATTTAGATTCTTGACATAGTTATAGAATGCCTTGCGGCTGTCTTTGGAATCTTTGGCAATTTTATTTTCGTAACTAGCTTTGGAGGATTTTATGAGAGATCCAAGTTTCTTACTGAGGCTGGTAAGGGAGTTTTTTGCATCCTGGGATTTTCCTCTTTTCAGCAACAGTTTCTTCCTTTTGTTGTAAAGTTTGTTTATGGCAGGGGACCACCAGATTGCCTTCCTTTTTTTGGATGAGAGCATCTTGGTTCTGTTTGGGATGGCACGATTCATGCATGAGTGGATGTGTTCATACGGTGCCTTAGTGTAGGATTCAGCAGTTGAACCTTCAGTTCCCATCTGCATAGGTGTCATGAAGTTTGTCACTTCTGACTTGAGTAGCATGAAGTTGGCTTTGGGCAAGTTTTTTTGGAGGTTTCCTTACTGGGGGTAGGGGTGGGATGTGGATGTTAAGGGTGATTAGCTTATGGTCAGACCTGACTAAAGAGGGGGTGACCATAGGTGTGGAGCATCGATTTCCCATGTTGGTAATGACCAGGTCTAGGATACTGGAGCTCCTGGTGGGACTATGGATTAGTTGATCCAGGGCGTTGGAATTTATGACTTCCAAGAACCGTTGGGCAAAGGTGTTGGTACATGCGTAGTTTTCCCAGTTAATGGCAGGGTAGTTAAAATCACCCAGTATTAGGGTGTTTGGTTCTATCTTAATATTTTCCAGTATGTTTAGAAAGGTGTAGTGAGAATCTTGGGACATGGTGGGGATCTGTAGCAAGCTACAATTTGGATTGCAGTCTTACCTAGTGTTAGTTGCACCTGAAGAATTTCAGATGCATTGTGTTATGCAACTAGTCTGGTGGTGTGAATATCCTTGGTGAATACTGACACTCCTCCACCTTTAGTGTTTCGGTCCTGGTTTGGTGGCCGAAAAGTGTGGTCAGAGATGTAGCCTGGTATTGCAGGGGTGCTCTCTGGAGCCTTGTACCAGGTCTCAGTTACTGCACAGATATTGATGTTCTCCATTTTTAGGAGTGCGTCGAGAGAGTGCATTTTGAGGTTTAGACTTCTAGCATTGAGTAGCATTACCTTTAGATTTTGCATGCTTGTACCTGTTACGGTGGTGGTTTTGTCCTTTAAACTTTGCCTAAAAAAGGCACTATAGGGGTGGCAAGAGCCTTAGCCAGTAACCTGAATCTCATGGGCGACAGGTGCAGACCATCTCTGGCAAAGCATTGTGGTCTGTCAATCATGTTGTCCCAGGCAGACAGATACTGAATCCCCTTTGAATGACACCAGAAGCTTAGCCAATTGTTGAAGTCAATCATTTTGTCCTTATATTGTGGTATCATTCTGGGCGAAGGCAGGATGTTGCTCAGGGCTAGGGTCATACCTGCCTGGGCCACATGATCCAAGAGCTCTTCCATGTCTCTTTTCATGTAGTCCAGGGAGGTATTGTCTCAAGTCATTCACTCCAACATGGACAATGTCAGAGTCATATTTGTACTTGTTGTGGAGTGACTTGAGTGCATGCGTTATGTGGCGGATCCTGGCACCTGACAGGCAGCTGACTGTAATTTTCTCCTTGTTCAACCTGGTGAGAGGGACATCAGTGTGCCGGACTACAGAGTCACCTATGACTAAAGTGTTAGGTACATTGTCTTGCCTTAGGGGCTGTTGCTGGGTGGCACACTGGTGTTGTGAACTATGTGACACTTTGGTTGTGATTGATGTTTGTTTGCATTTCATCTTCAGAGGTCCTTGTTGCTTGGGCAGGTTACAGTTAAGGGCCTCTGCATATGTGGATTTAGCATTGCTATATGTGGGTGCTGGTGGTGTGGGTTTAGAAGGGCTATGTGTTGCTTGAGGTGTAGTGTGGGTGTTAACCTTCTCCTCTTGACTGTCTAGCACAATCTTTGGTGGAGAGAGCTTTGCTTTCATTTTGGCTATGTAAGTGCATCTCTCACAGGTTGTAGTGTTGGGTGGTAGGAGGAGAGGGTTGTCTCTGTACATGAGGCAATTGCTGCATTGCCCCAGTATGCCCAGATTCACCAGGTGGACAGGAGAAATCACCGGAAGCTGACCCTTGTACATGCCTGGTTTTGTGCTTTTTTTTTTTTTTTTTTTTGTAAAGTACAGGAGCTGTTTTCCCTTACCTTAGCAAGGCACTTTGCAATTATAGGCTGTTTAGTGCCTGCTATTAATTTCTCCTTATTAACAAGGAGAGTTGAGTGCTTGTATCAGTTTAAGTCTTCCTAGTGCTTTCCAGCAGGTATTACAGAAAGTGCTAGTCACAGGGATGCTTAAAGGTAAGATATAAAAAATGCACACTGCAGTATACACTAGAGAAGTTAGATGTGAAAGTAGGTAACTTAAGTTTTACCTGTTTAAAAAGTTAAGGTTTAATGGCGTGTTACTATTTTTAAAACAGCAAGATGGGTTGAAAGGGGTGGCCACTTCTGTATTCTGGTACTATGGAATACAGTAGGATGGCCAATAAATTTAAATAATTGAAGGGGAGGGATTTCAAAAATGATGATTTTGTGATTACTCACACAAGCCAGTGAAAGTAGAGAGGAAATGAGATATATGGTCAGATTAACATAAGAGGCAGGCAACTAGAAAGACAGTGGTATTTAACAAGACAACTGTAACTGGGTGGGAGGGCAGTAAAAAATTCTGAAAATTCTGCCTGACTCAGAAGAGAGAGAGCTGTGGTCTCTTTTGAAGTTTTAATATGCTGTTAAAGCAGAATTCAAGTAAAACACAAGGTAAAGAAAACAAATCACAGTATTCAAAATATAGAAAGCCAATAAAGTAATACAAAATACAAAAATAAAAGTAAACTAATCTTTTCTTCACAGCAAAGTGTAGCAGAGTCTGGATGAGCCTTTCTGGTAAATATCTGAAATGTTTTATTTTACCCCTTAAATAGAAGGTTTAGTGCCTAGCTCCACCCCCTCGGTTAACAAATGATTACCTTAAGTGATCTCTTCTATATTATGAATGAGTCCTTAATTGATCAGTTCTAATTTCTGCCTGACTCAGTTCTAATTTCTGCCTGACTCAGAAGAGAGAGAGATGTGGTCTCTTTTGAAGTTTTAATATGCTGTTAAAGCAGAATGCAAGTAAAACACAAGGCAAAGAAAACAAATCACATTATTCAAAATATAGAAAGGCAATAAAGTAATACAAAATACAAAAAATAAAAGCAAACTAACCTTTCCTTCACAGCAAAGTGTAGCAGAGTCTGGATGAGCCTTTCTGGTTTGCATTGCAAACTGTTTAAAAAATACAAAAAACAACTTTTACTTTTTTTCGCCGGTCTCGGCTGTTTAGGCATAGGGCAGTGGCATGCAAACGGGATCAGGGGAAAATAATAAAATAAACCTAAAATAAGCATTCTAACTAAAAGCAGTATTCTGTCATGCAAGTCAATGGCAGGCATAAGACAACCTGGCCAGTGAGTAATGGTTGCTAAGGGGGTAGGGTCAGTGTGGGACATGTAACTATGCATTATCAGGCAATCCTATGCAAATGAGGGGAAGGATAGTGAATCACAGATTTCCCAGGGTGTGAGGCAGGTCCCAAGAGTGTAAGTGTATAAATAGCTGGGTGCAAGACTAAGATATAGGTGACATCATGGGGTGGTGCGTCAGGCATACTGTAAGTGGATTGGAGCCCTGCGGCTCAGGATTGCTCCTAGCTTAGCACAGCTAAGCTAGGGGTGTATCTAAACCTGTCTAGCACTCTTTACAAAGTGTAAGCAGGTGTGCACAATGCACACTGGGTTTAAAATGAAGAAAAAGGAAGTTAAACCATGAAATAGCAGCTCTGTGCACATTTGAGCACTCCGTTTGCACGGCGTGCACACAGGCTTAAACAGGGAGGCAATGGGAAGGGAAAACAGCAGTAGGAAGGTAATCAAGGAGAACTAGCTTAGCTGACAGGTGAAATGTATCAGCAATTACACAGGCAGCAGACCAGCCCAGCCCAACACACCACTATAAACTATGCAAACACCTTTCCCCCTTGTTTTCACAAAAAATCTGCACCACCGATGTATACAGATGGGGAAAGTTTACAAAACAAAAGCAAGAAAAAAAATGTTAGCGGCTGCTTTTGCTGTCATAAACCAGCATGTGCAAGAGGCTGAGGGTGGTGAGGATGTGAATGCTGCTGAGCAACCCACAGTGAGGAGACGGAGAAGACTGTACAGACCCAGGGTAACCTACCAAAGGCTACATGAGCTGGAGATAGTGGAGTGCTATAGGGTGGACAGGGACCTCCTACAGCAAATTGTTGAGCTGTGCTGGCCACGCCTCACACACAGAACTAACAGAGGGTAACCCATCCCAGTGGAAACCAAGGTATGTGTAGGCCTAAGAATACTAGCTGCAGGTTCCTTCCAAAGGCCAACTGGGGATATGATGGGGATTTCACAGGCATCAGCATCCTGGGTACTCCACCAGATCCTGGATGCCATGTCAGCACATGTCGGTGAGCATGTATATTTCCTCATCACCCGTGAGGCATTGGCCAGCAATATGCATCTCTTCCACCAAATAGCAAAATACCCTGAGGTAGTGGGTGCAATAGACTGCACAAATATACGCATTAAAGCACCACCAGGTGAGCGGGGTAGGGTTTAGATCAACCACAAGGGCTTCCCCTCCATCAACTGCTAGGTCATGTGCGATGCCCAGGGCATAATAATGAATGTGTGTGCTGGCTGCCCTGGAAGCTACCACGATTCCCACATATGGCATCTGACGTAGTTGTACTAGACATTTGCCAGTGAGGACATTCCACACTGTCACCTAGTGGGGGATGCTGGATACGCACTGGAGCCATGGCTGATGACACCCATCAGAAATGCACACACACCTGAACAAGAACTCTATAATGATGCACATGCATAAACATGAATCATAATAGAGCATGTGTTTGGGATGCTCAAGTCACAGTTCCGGTGCCTGGACACATCCGGTGGAGCCTTGCAGTACTCACCAACTACATGTACCCAAATTGCCCTTGTATGTGCCACGCTACACAATATGATTCTGGGGAGACAGCTGCAGTAGAAACAGCATGGGGCAGGGCCACACAGCTCCCCACCAGTGCCAAGGCCTGCACAGGTGCTGAGTGACTCAGAGGAGGAACAACCTGAGCCTGCCCCAGTAGGCAGAAGGAGGTGTGCCCAGTATGCCCTGGCCTTGGCAAAGAGGCAATGCATAGCACATGCACTGACACAGTAGGGACCCAGGGAATGACACCTCTCTCCGACTCGCACATACAGTAAAAGGGATGCCAAACATGACACTACCTGTGCTCACCCATGTGTAGGGAGTGTACTATGGGCATCTGACATCATAGGCATTCCTGCATCACCATCCTCAATACTGGGACACCCACAAGGTAAGTGACTCACACATGCCAGTCGGGGGGGGGGGCACATACCCAAGAGCAGTCACAGCCAGCAGGATAGGTGTAGACAAACACAAACAAATGCTGTACTATGGCCTTTGAATGAGCCCCATGGGTAACCCCTACCCCAGCCCTACACAGACAGACTACAGCAGGCCAGCCAGTTGGATGTGAGTTGTGAAGGCTGGGAAGTCAGAAACTAATATGCAGGTAGTGAAAGCTGCGATCTGTAGTACACTGGTATGCCTCTAGCCAGCACGATAGGTAAGACTACAGACTGAAATGGTGTACCTGACATACCAGTACAGTCCTAGCAACTATGTAAAAGTGTAAGGTGTGCCCCACCATCCTATGTACACTTATAGTAACAATCAGGTGTGCCCCCCTCACCCCTGTGTAGAAATGTAGAAACAGTTTGGTGTCCCCCCTGCTAAGCAGAAATGTAGCAACAGTCAATGCCAAATGACTGATGTATACCCTGCAGACACAGCATGCTACCTGTCAGTGTACAACACAAAGGTCAGCACCACAGTACAAACCACCTAGACTTGATCCACACATGCAGTGTAGATGACCATACTAGGCATGCTCACACACTTAGATGAATGAAGGCAATGTCAGTCAACAACATATTGAAAGCCCATACTGGGCATGCTCACACACTTAAACACAAGAAGGCCATGTCAGCAAACAACAGTGGACCAGACATATCTGGCAGTTGCAGTTCTCAGTGCAGACACATGTCAGTATGCACCACTCATGCCTTGCACACACAATGGCTAGGAATATAGACACATATTGTACATACATATTGTATCTGTATACACGTACCTGTGGCATATGATAGATTCATAACCCAGAGGCTTCCCATGCTTTGGAACAGGATCCCAGTTCGTATTAGGCAGAGCCCCTCACTGACTCTCTTCAAGAGAAATCTTGATGAGTGGATGGGAGATCGTAAGTTTACCCCAGGGGTCACATCTGTGTCACTGCTAGACAGGGGCACAGCAAACTAATTCTATTATATAAGGGGGCCTTCATTGTGTCACTACTAGACAGAGGCACAGTATTCTAGATTTATTCTGTACATTTTTGTACCATTTCATGGGATGGCAAAAGCCACATCACTATGGCTAGGCTTACAAATGCCCCAGGGCAGATAGCCTAGTACTATACTATGAAACTATGAACTATGTAAGGACAACACACTATAATAAGCCAAAGGTAGACAGACATAGATGTGTTGAAGAGGGTGACCGTGACAAGGAGCCATCTGTGCCTGTCCCACCTAGCACACAGCCAAAGGGCCCCAAACACATGAGGTGCAGTTGTCACTCACTGCAGATACTAGCCACCAGTATCTTTCAGCATGACAGCGTGTTGCACGTGCGAGCTATGCAACATGACTGTACAAGGAAGATGTCACCTTGTAGCTGTATACACGTACCTGTGGCATATGACCCTGTGTGTGCCCACATGTGGCGTGTCAACCCCTACATGAATGGGTTATGGCCCATGCACACACTGCCCTCCCCATAGCAGTATCATGACAAACCTGCTGAGGTCATCCAATGTGAAATTGTGAAATACACCTTTGGGGGAGCTGTAGCTCAATAATTCCCATGGCGCATCCCATAACTGTGTACTGCTGTACTGATAAACAAGTTAGGTAGTAGTCCTAACCCCAGACTTGGCAACTGTGTGAGTGTGTATGTGTGCATGTCTCGGTGTCTGCCTTTGTAGAGAGAAATGCTTTCTAGGCTACTCACACTCAGCACAGTTCATATACACAACATTGGCAAGGTTGCAGATGTCTCGCACCTAGAAATACACATCTGGGGAAATCATAGCCCAGTAATTTCCGTAGCACGTCCTGTAACTGCATACTGCTGCTGTATGAAAAAATAGTTGGGCAGATGTTCTAACCCCAGATCTGGCAACTGTGTGAATGTGTGTGTGTGTCTGACTGCGTAGAGAGCAATGCTTTTTAGGCCACTCACACCCCGTACAATACACATACTCGACTTTGGCAAGGCTGCTGATGTCACTCATCTAGAAATATACCTCTGGGGAAATCATAGCTCAGTAATCTCCGGAGTGCGTCTTGTAACTCTGTACTGCTGTAGTGTGAAAAAGTAGCTAGACAGATGTTTAATCCCCAGATCTGGCAACTGTGTGTGTGTGTGTGTGTGTGTGTGTGTGTGTGTGTGTGTGTGTGTGTGTGTGTGTCTGACTGCGTAGACAGAAATGCTTTTTAGGCCACTCACACCCTGTACAATACACATACTCAATCGACTTTGGCAAGGCTGCTGATGTCACTCACCTAGAAATACACCTCTGGGGAAATCATAGCCCAGTAATCTCCGTAGTGTCTTACAACTGTGTATTGCTGTAGTGAGGTAGGTGTTCTAACCCCATACCTGGCAATTTTGTTGGTGTGTGAATCTGTGTGTGTCTGACTGAGTAGAGAGCAATGCTTTTTAGGCCACTCACACCTCATACAATACACATACTCAACTTTGGCAAGGCTGCTGATGTCACACACCTAGAAATACACCTCTGGGGAAACCATAGCCCAGTAATCTCCATAGCGCATCTTGTAACTGCGTATTGCTGTAGTGAGGTAGGTTTTCTAACCGCAGACCTGTCAACTGTGTGCGTGTCTTAGTGTGTGAATCTGTGTGTGTCTGACTGAGTAGAGAGCAATGCTTTTTAGGCCACTCACGCCCCGTACAATACACATACTCGACTTTGGCAAGGCTGCTGATGTCACTCACCTAGAAATACACCTCTGGGGAAATAATAGCCCAGTAATCTCTGGAGTGCGTCTTGTAGGGGAGTGTGTCTTGTAACTGTGTACTGCTGTAGTGTGAAAAAGTAGCAAGGTAGGTGTTCTAACTCCAGATCTGGCAACTGTGTGAATGTGTGTGTGTGTGTGTGTGTGTGTGTGTGTGTGTGTGTGTGTGTGTGTGTGTGTGTGTGTGTGTGTGTGTGTGTGTGTGTGTGTGTGTGTGTCTGACTGCATAGAGAGCAATGCTTTTTAGGCCACTCACACCCCGTACAATACACATACTTGATCGACTTTGGCAAGGCTGCTGATGTCACTCACCTAGAAATACACCTCTGGGGAAATCATAGCCTAGTAAACTCTGTAGCACATCTTGTAACTACTTACTAGTTAAGTAGGTGTTCTAACCTCAGACCTGGCAACTGTGTGCTTGTGTGTGTCTGACTGTGAAGAGAGCAATACTTTTTAGGCCACTCACACCCTGTACAATATACATACTCGACTTTGGCAAGGCTGCTGATGTCACTTACCTAAAAATACACCTCTGGGGAAATCATAGCCCAGTAATCTCCGTAGCGTGTCTTATAACTGCGTATTGCTATAGTGAGGTAGGTGTTCTAACCCCAGACTCGGCAATTGTGTGCTTGTGTGTGTCTGACTGAGTAGAGAGCAATGCTTTTTAGGCCACTCACACCCCATACAACACATACTCGACTTTGGCAAGGCTGCTGATGTCACACACTTAGAAATACACCTCTGGGGAAATCATAGCCCAGTAATCTCTGTAGTGTCTTACAACTGCGTATTGCTGTAGTGAGGTAGGTGTTCTAACCCCATACCTGGCAATTTTGTTGGTGTGTGAATCTGTGTGTGTCTGACTGAGTAGAGAGCAATGCTTTTTAGGCCACTCACACCTCATACAATACACATACTCAACTTTGGCAAGGCTGCTGATGTCACACACCTAGAAATACACCTCTGGGGAAACCATAGCCCAGTAATCTCCATAGCGCATCTTGTAACTGCGTATTGCTGTAGTGAGGTAGGTTTTCTAACCGCAGACCTGTCAACTGTGTGCGTGTCTTAGTGTGTGAATCTGTGTGTGTCTGACTGAGTAGAGAGCAATGCTTTTAGTACAATACACATACTCGACTTTGGCAAGGCTGCTGATGTCACTCACCTAGAAATACACCTCTGGAAATAATAGCCCAGTAATCTCTGGAGTGCATCTTGTAACTGTACTGCTGGTGAAAAAGTAGCAAGGTAGGTGTTCTAACCCAGATCTGGCAACTGTGTGAATGTGTGTGTGTGTGTGTGTGTGTGTGTGTGTGTGTGTGTGTGTGTGTGTGTGTGTGTGTGTGTGTGTGTGTGTGTGTGTGTGTCTCACTGCATAGACAGCAATGCTTTTTAGGCCACTCACACCCCGTACAATACACATACTTGATCGACTTTGGCAAGGCTGCTGATGTCACTCACCTAGAAATACACCCCTGGGGAAATCATAGCCTAGTAAACTCTGTAGCGCATCTTGTAACTACTTACTAGTTAAGTAGGTGTTCTAACCTCAGACCTGGCAACTGTGTGCTTGTGTGTGTCTGACTGTGAAGAGAGCAACACTTTTTAGGCCACTCACACCCTGTACAATATACATACTCGACTTTGGCAAGGCTGCTGATGTCACTTACCTAAAAATACACCTCTGGGGAAATCATAGCCCAGTAATCTCCATAGCGTGCCTTATAACTGCATATTGCTGTAGTGAGGTAGGTGTTCTAACCCCAGACTCGGCAATTGTGTGCTTGTGTGTGTCTGACTGAGTAGGGAGCAATGCTTTTTAGGCCACTCACACCCCATACAACACATACTCGACTTTGGCAAGGCTGCTGATGTCACACACTTTGAAATACACCTCTGGGGAAATCATAGCCCAGTAATCTCCATAGCATGTCTTGTAACTACATATTACTGTAGTGAGGTAGGTGGTCTAACCTCAGACCTGCCAAGTGTGTGTGTCAGTGTGTGAATTTGTGTGTGTCTGATTGAGTAGAGGGAAATGCTTTTTAGGCCACTCACACTCCGTACAATACACATACTCAAATTTGGCAAGGCTGCTGATGTCACTCACCTGGAAATGCAACTCTGGGAAAGTAATAGCCAAGTAATCCCTGTCGTGCGTCATGTAACTGCGTATTGCTGTAGTGTGATAAAGTAGTTAGATAGGTGTTCTAACCCCAGCCTTGGCAAATGTGTGTGAATCTGTGTGTCTTTGTGTCTCTGTCTGTCTGTGAATGAGTAATGAATAATGCTTTTTAGGTTACTCACACTCCTTAGAATTTATACACTCAACTTTGGCAAGGCTGCTGATGTCACTCACCTAGAAATATATCTGTGGGAAAGTCATAGCCCAGTAATCTCTCTAGGGCATCCTGGAACTGCATACTGCTGTAGTGTGATTGAGAATTGTAGTAGGGTTCCATCTCCACTCATGGCAGTTCTGGATGTTTTGTGTGTGTTGCAATGTCTGTGTATGGACCAATGCATCATAGGCTACGCACTCGCAGTACATTTCAAATGCCCTACATTGCCAGTCCTGCTTATGTCACTCATTGTGAAGTAAAACTTTGGGGAGAAAGCTTTTTAGTAATCCCTGTGGTCCGTCCTATAACAACTCCATGCTGTAGTGTGATATAGACTTCAGTCATGGGTTCTATACCCACACATGTCAGTTGGGGATGTTTTATGTGTGTCTCACTGTCTGTGTAGTGAGCAATGCATTTTAGGCTAGTCATTTGCAGTACAGTTGAAATGCCCTACTTTGGTAATCCTGCCGATGTCATTCACTGTGAAATACACCTTTGGGGAAATATTACTCCAGTAATGACTGTGGCGCATACCATAACCATGTAGTGTAATAAAGGAGTTAGGTAGGGGGTTCTACGGGGGGTTCTACTCCCAGACATGACAGGTGTGTGTGTGTGTGTGTGTTTGTAACTCAGATCCTGTGTAGTGGTGAGTGTGGGCATTGTGGAGGGGGGTTTGCTAATTTATTTTATTGTGGCCTTACTATATATCACAATGTCAACCATACAGGGATAACAGATGTAAATTAGCTGGGGGATTGGGGTGCAAAGCCATAACCATACATGATACATCAAGGCCAGACAATCCAAGTTAGCAACCCAGCTATTACCCAGAGCACACACTCAACCCATGTGTCATATGAACACACATGCCTAGGCAGCAGCCAATATGTGGGCAGTACACTGCATATTGGCCACTGATAGTAGCTATACAGTGATAGCAGTGGGCAACAGTGGGCATGTCACCCTGTCCATCTGTCCAATATGCACGTATATGCAGACAGTGCACCTCTACCATGTTCCCCATGTTCCCCAATGGACACCTGCACCACCTGTGGTGCCTTCACATGTGACTCACAACTGACATACCATGCCTGAAACATGTCCTGTATGGACAGATGACACTGACATCAGGGAATGCTGTTGGCAGGACAGGACATCAATGTAGGTGAAAGGTACACCTGTTGCCCTGTACCAGTTCCTGCCACAGGTGGGCAAGACTGGCACATCTGATGGCCTCTGCACGAATTGCAGCCCTCCCATAGCTGATTGCATGTGGAACAGCTGTGGTAACAATCTCATAGCCAATTGCATGGAAACACATTCCAATATCTAGGAACATCATGGTGGTGCTGGGCCTTTTCAGTCACTGTGAGCAGGAACTTGATCTGTTGTTTGGCAAACGACATCTCAGATGGATTGGGGATTTACCTCCGACAACATACACTGTGGAAAGAGGGCAACAAACAGGAGGGGGATATGCCTCACCTGACTACAGACTGTAAGTGCTGCTATACTGCAATTGGAGTAATGTTGGTTTAATAGTGTTTGTCGTACATATAGTAATACCTGCCATGTCAGTTCCATGTATATGAGGAATCCCCATCTGCAGACTGGGCAGTGTTGTGCCTATGGTTTCGTGTGTTATCCACAGTGCATCTCTCTGTGGAATGCAGACGGTAGTGTGAGCATTGCAGTGTGTAGATGGTGAAGGCCATGACAGTTACTAACTTCATAGCCCTCATAGGACATATGTTGCAACAAACACCGTTACAATGGAAAATATACAAGGTTATCACAGCAACATGTCTATACTGGCCCTGTGTATGTGCTGTCAGCCACATCACTGTCAACATTTGTACATATGGCGTGCATGAAGTGGTGCATATATGCTGTATGCCATAAATAGTGTCATCATATCTGATAGCAAGCCAGTGATATATCAGATTGCTACACATGTCATGTACAGTAGGGGTTATATTTCTTGACATAAGCTGGACATCCTGTGGATGTTTGATTGTTACGTATCCTGAAGGTAAATCCTGTCCCGACTGTTGTACTAATTGAAGGCCTTGGCCTGGACAGCATATTATGGTATATATACACATTGCTTGCATCTACTGTTTTGTGTGGGCCTTGCAGTCATGACTGATTACATATTTCAAACCGTATGTTTTGTCCGTACTGGCATACATTATTGTATAGTACAGGAATAAAGGTTAACTATGTATGCATACCTGTGTGTCGTGTCATGTCCTTGGAATTGTGGGTGGGTATATGTTTAATGTCAGTATTCTCATTTGTGGGAATGGTTACCACACTGCACATTTCACAGGTTCCAGTTGAAGGGCTTGTGGCTGAGGGATATACTTTGCACCCAGTACTTCCACACTACTTCTACATATGTATGGCTACTGATACCTTTTGTGTGTGTATATGTGTATGTACCTATATATCTATATCTATATATATCTATATATATATATATATCTATATATATATATATATATATATATATATATATAGATATATACATCTGTGTATCTATATATATATATATATATATATATATATATATATATATATATATATATATATATATATATATATATACATATATATATATATATATATATATATATACATATGAACATATGTATGTATCTATATACAATTGCTGTTATATGATTATTTGTGAGTCATACATTAATATATATATCTACATATAGCTGTCTATCTGTCTACATTTACAGATATGTATCTGTCCACATGTCCATGCATGTTCGGCTCATATTTTGGCCTGTTCCTCATTCACTTGGCAATTTTCATGAATGATCGCAGCATTGAAGTCAGTAACTAGTGGCAACATGTTTGTGTTTCAGACTTTTCAGACTTCATCTCCTTCTACATATGTGTACTAATACATATAACTGTGTAACTAGCAACAGTGTAAGTGTAACAGAGCATTCGTTAATATATATCCCTATCTGTACCCGCAGATTGTACTGCAGGATATGTTTGTGAAAGGTTCAGGTTATGTATATCTGCCATGATTTAATGGTAGATCACTTTGTGTATGGAGCGCAGGGTCCTGGGTCCAAGATTTGGAGAGGCAGTTTATTTTGTTGCTGAGCAGAACAAGGGAAGTTGGCTACAGAGTGACTGAGGCACTCTTAAGCAGTTGTAAGCAAGTCTGCACGGGTTTGCACCATCTCAGATATACATAACCCTGCTGTATTCACAAACATGACATCCAGCCCAGTCATTCAACAATACAGAGAATGTATTCCAACATATAGATGAATGTGTGTGTGAAAATATATTAATGTCTAAACAGATACAACATATTGATATATGTAGAAATATATATAATATATATATATATATATATATATATATATATATATATATATATATATATATATACATATACATACATATACACACATATATGTAAGCAGATATTTATATCTATATAGGTATATACAGACATACGTCTGTAGATAATGTGGGAACATAGCAGAAACATATATGTCCACATGCACCATTAATGGGGTTGACAGGCACAAACAACATACGTCATGCATGAATAGGTATTCTCCCCCCACAGCCAAACATGTCTGCCCTGCAATACACTTCCAACTGTTGCAGATCCCATAACCAGGACATTACACAGCAAGGGCAAAAGATGTTAAAAGTACTCCATCCCCACCTGTATGATGTCAGGATGATATCAGTAACATATCATGCAGTACAGTCAGGCACATAATGGCACCCATTTTGCAGTCATCTGTTACCATTGTTAATCAGAGTCCAGTACTGTTGGCCTGTACTTCACAGATGTAGATGCCAAACAACAGTGGTCCCAGGACTGAACCCTGAGGTACTCCACTTGTCACATGTCTGGAGATGGATTTGGAGTCAGTTACACCTACAGTTTGGGGTCTCTCGGTAAGCCATGTGGCAAACCATCGAGTGGCATAGGAATGTAAGGCCGTATTAGTATGTTAATCTATGTTTCCAGACTGGGGAATGGTGTTGAAGGGCCTTTAGAGCCTGCTATCTATGCAGGTACATGTGTATTCCCACATAGGAGATGTAGCCCAGTGTTGAGTCAGTCTGCCTGTAGCCTGCACTGTGCTTTGTTACATGCCTAGCACCTTACTGTACTTATCCAGTGAGATGCCATGTCCAGATACTTGCCAGATGTACTGCTGCCTGGCCACTATAACAGTCATGTATGTCAGACAAAGCAGTGGGATGCTGTTCAGATGTATGCCAGTAACTAGTGGATAGTATGTGGACATGGCAACGCTGTACCAGCGGATATGTGTCAGGATAGACAGGGGTGTATGAATGCATAACCTATGGGGACAAATGTATACCAGTATGTACGTGTTATAGCCATCTACATGGCTATTAATATCCACATTAACAGGCCTGGTCCACATGTCTTGCATGAAGGGGTTCTGTGTATACCCCTGGACTGACCCGAGTGTGTCAGACTGTCACATATATTGCACATATCACAGCTGTAGTCCACAGGGGTGTTACTGTACTAGCAGTGGTACTGTACTATGATGACCTTAGGATGTCTGTAAATAGCCAATGACACACATGTTAACAGCAGATGTGGCCTCCCACACACACCATTTCTGTGAAGACAATCCCTATTATTGTAGCCATAGTCTACAAATATACCTGCACTACATATGTGACATCCCCTTGCACTGAGAGTTTGGAACTATTGGGGCTGTGGTAGGGCTCCACTCCATGTGCAGGGCATATGGTGAACATATATGTATAAATAAGTATACATATATCCATATAGATATGTACACATATACATATTTTGCTTACTGTATGACAACAGTCTTACACATATGTGCCTGTGTTCCAGCCTCTGTCCTCCACCTACATACCAGGCATTGCACATATGACATGCTGTCAGGGGTTGTTATGTAGTAGGCTGTGTGTATGTCATGCTCTCATTCCTGCCATCACTCCACTGCTGTTGTGTCCCCCACATATACTGGGGGGTTGGGGCCATATATGTGTGGGTTTCACCTATACAATACATGTGTGCCCTATTGCACTCCAGAGGCCAGTGTATGTAACACTGGTATATGGCCCTGTATTAGTGAGTATAGGGGGGTTGCACCATGACTAACTTAGGCTGTTACAACATGCGTGGGTATCTGGGATAGGCTGCCTTAAGGTATCTGGATGTACTTTACCATGCAATCCACCTTGGGTAAATGCAGGCCTATTGCCTCCTGACATACGGGATGTTCTGTTTGTGACTGTGATTGTGATGGTGTCGGGTATGCCTTGTTATGTAACAGATACATCCCATTGTGTAAGCTGAGGTCTGTCCCCCTAGGGATTGTGTACAGAGTGTAGATAGAGGCTGCTGACCTATACATCTGCATTACGTACTGTTGATTGTCTGGTATGCTGTGGCCCAGTCTGTCATTACTAATGTACTACTTGAAGGCCTCAGCCTGGTGGAAAGCAACATATGTCAGTCTTTCCAGACTACTGTCTTAGTATAACTGTTTCACAGTTGGATTACACTGCTCATATGGATGTCAGTATTTGAACAGCTATATGACATGGCATATACAACTGTTATAGTACACAAATAAAGCTTTCACATTCATTTATGCACACCTGTGTGTGGTGTTATACCCTTTTATATCTCTGTGGGTATATGTTGCAGGCTATGAATGTCATTCATATGGGTGGCTCATACAGTTTCCAGTTGGTAAGGTGGTGACTGTAGGAATACTGGCTGCTCCATATTTTGTGCACTTGCTACGTATGTATATTACTGTACAAATTTCTGTGTGTGTATGTGTAGTTACATATATATCTATATAAATATATATATATATATATATATATATATATATATATATATATATATATATATATATATATATATATACCTGTATCTGCATATATGTGTCTGTGTATATGTATCCTAGGGATGGCCATGTCATGTCTGGTCCTGGTTACGGGATCTGCAACACTTGGTACTATATTACAGGGGAGTCATGCTTCATTGGGGGTATACCTATTTGTACCAGACATATACTGTGTAGAGCCTCTCAAACCCCAATAACGTTGCATGAGGACATATTTGTTTTGTTAATTCCCCATTATCTACAGATGTATGTTCGTATATACCCATATGTGTGTGTGTGTGTGTGTGTGTGTGTGTGTGTGTGTGTGTGTGTGTGTGTGTATATATATATATATATATATATATATATATATATATATATATATATATATATATATATATATATATATATATATATATATATATATATATATATATATATATATATATTTATATAGATAGATAGATAGATAGATATAGATACATATATATATATATCTGCTGCCAGTATTATATAACCTGCCATATATATTTAGACATGTAGATGTGGACATATATATCTATAGATGTAGGCATTTGCGTGTTTATATGTTCATAAATATTTATATATATATATATATATATATATATATATGTTGTAACCATTTAGACATTAATATATTTGCTCACACACACACATCTACATGTTGGAATACATTCATTGTATTGTTGAATGACTGGGCTGGATGATATGTTTGTGAATATATCAATGATATCAATATCTGAGATGGCTTATTGGTAAATCGCTATGGTGTGCAGGGTCCTGGGTTTGCTCCTACCAGAGGCTGCTTATTTTTTTGCTAGGCAGAGCAAGGGCCATTGGATACAGTGTGATTAAGGCACTTTTGAGCAGTTGTAAGCAGGATTGCACGGGTTTGCGCGACGCTAGGCACTGCTAACCTCCGCTTATGTTTTCTCACAGTCAGTTAGCTTCAGATTTCTCAACCTGTGTAGGCATAGCTTACCCTCACATAAACCCATGCAAACCCGACTACTGCTGCTTAATGGTGCCTACCGCCACTTACCCCCGCGCTAATTCCTTTAAAAGAAAAGAAAAAGGGGTTGATAGGAAAGTGGTGAAAAATGGGGCACAAAGAGGGAAAGACAGTAGGGAAAATAGCTAGGCATGTGCAGGAAGGGTATAGGAAAGTTCCATAGCTGCCCATTTTTTCTGCAGCAACAGCTGTGCATATGCACTATATTTGCAGGTACATTTGGACCCTCAAACCCCATTGTGATGCCAATTAGACCAGATTACATATGTCCAGTGGACACGTGTGCAAAATGGACAGCTATGTATGGAGCAAGATTTTTTTCTGGGAACAGATTGCCCTTTTTTATTTTTTTAGGTGTGAGTGGGATGTTGGGGAGGGGTAGTAGGCATATTTGGGGAAGGAGGTTAGGTAGGTTAACAGACAAGACACACAAGACACATACAGGGCCGGTATATGACACATGTTGGGGGTAAACACCTTGGGCAGGGAGGGGTGTTTGGAAGTCGCAAGCCCATGAGCCCCCAACTGGAAACAATGGGACTGAGGTCCACACCCATGGGCAGTCACCACTGCACCTTCACAGCACCGAAGGTGGCTGCTCTGGGGGCTGTGTAGGAGGGGCAAGCTCACCATCTAATAGTACCACTCGGCCCTCAGGCTGGCATAGCCACTCTCGATACTCCAGATCAAGCTCTCTATGCACCACGGCCCAGACCTGTTGATGGGTGACAGGTTCCCCTCCGCACCCACTCAGAGGGGGGGTGTGAGCCACATCCCCTGCAGTGGTTCTTCCCAAAGGTGGTGCAGGGCCCACGAAGCAGGAGGTCCCAGGCTGGGCTCCAGATGTGCTGGTGCCCAGTGCCATGGCCAGCTGAGGTGGGACAGGTGGGTCTGCTGGGACTGGCCTTCCCATACGAGCTGTGTTGTCGCAGGTGTATGGCAGATATGGGTTAGTAGCAGTCAACAGCATTCAGGATTAGTTATAACAGCATGCATAGGTATTCCCATTAACCTGACACACCAGATTGAACACAGTTGCAGAGCAAGCAGAACACATGCATATATGGAACAACAGTGGCCATTACAGGAGCATGCAGGTTTCATTGATGACAACAGGCCACCAATATGGGTGTATTTTAACATGACACATGCATGGAAACAAATGTGAATATTTATTAACCATTAGGACATATATCCCAAAAATGTTTGGAGTGTACACATACCAGTTGAAGAGTGTCACTGGGTTATTATGCACATATGGTAGGGGTGAGTGAGAGGGTTCAATTAACAACTGATATATCCTTGTAGTTTTCACAACATTCTTAGTCATTGTAGTGATCTTTCCCTTACATGTATTATTACACTACACAATGGCCTTATATTGTACTCTGGTATGTTTATAGATGATTATATACGTGACTTGTGTCTTAAATACAGGCGTGGCAGGCTGCAGGTGTTAATGCAACATATTTTGAGAATTGCTGTCGTACAGATTGGGTGAGGTGCTAGAATGACAGGTTTGTTTTCATATACATTCTCTGACTATGTACACATTTGACTATCAGTTATATGTCATTGACAGGTGCCTACATTTCTTGGATCATCCCACTGAATGTTCAGGGGAACAGGGTACCAAGCTGGTGATATGGGCCATTTATCTGGACATGCTGGACAGCTTGGAACAGTTGTGGGGTATAAATATGCGTACAACTTACGATTTGAACATTCAAGCAAATTCTGTACAGTTGGGTGTAATTATGTATACAGCTTTCTATCTGAACATTGTATCACAGTCTGTATAGTTGTGGGGTATGATTATACATACAACTTAGTAGCACTCCCAGGAGTCCAACCCCTGCTGTGTGTGACAAACACTTTTTGCTAACATCGCAGTACACTGTGCTATCAGGGAATTGATGTAAAACTTTAGACTGTTTTCTAAGTCTCCCTAACTTGTATGATATTACTGACCTCTTGGCACTTCCAACATTGTTATGCAGGACTTCATACCCATTTTATCTGCATGCCACGGTGTGGGTGACACTGCTTAAGATACAACAGTACTTTTTATAGTATGGAATAGATCAGAAACATATGAGAAAAGAGTAAACAGAGGCACTCCAATGGTTATACCTTTATTCACAGACTATTAACACATTTATTTCTACTGGTACAACACTTTCTAAGGCACTTATATTCTTTGTTATGACAGTATATGCAGACTGATTACTAACCTGCCTCTCGACGCAGCCTTTGCAGCCTAGCATCATGCACTTGCTGGTTCGCAGCCCACTCATCTGCAGCTGTTAGAGAAATGCATTGATATTTAGCCATACATATCCATAGTATACACAAGCTAGGCAATTATTTACTACTTAGTAGAATGTGTACTTAGTACTGGGGCATTGGCCATCTACTGACACTCCTGGATCCACTGTTTCAGGACATCCCCCTTTGCCGCTTCAGGTCAGCATGGTGGTGCCTGACCTGCTCACCAGTCCGGGGGATACCTGTGGCACTGGTGAGGTCATGGGCAAGATTGTCCCAGGCCTCAGTATTGTACTGTGAGACCTGGTACTGTCCCTACAGTAGTCACTGATCATGGTGTTTTACCAGGAGCCATACCATGAATTTTGAGTCCTGGATGCCCCAGCGCTGTGCTCTGAATCGAGTTCCTTCACCCACACCAGCCATTCTGCCTGCAGTAGGAAGCTACAACCAGTTATGAGACGTATTCCCACCTGTGGGGTTTAAATACAGCCAGTTTACCACACTTTGCCATGATTGGCCAGTTTTGAAAAGGCTAAGCTATGGGCAGACCTGCTTACATAAGGTTGGCACTGTTTAAAGAGGTATACCACTAGGCAGATTGAATTGGCTCCCCTGCACATTGCTTACACTTACTAACATGAGCTGTGCTGTGGTTAGCATTGCTTCATAGTTGATTATCACTATATTTGCCATTTGGCCATGATTTATTCTTCATTACAGGTTATATATGTGTCTGGTATCCATGATTCATGTGTACATACACTGTATGGGGACCTGGGGACGTCTACACTTTATTACAATAACACCTCAAATCTATGCTTACTGCAGTATTCCAGTTCACATATTTATGTTTTGTGGCAGGTTATCCAACATCACACTGTACATAGATTCATTCACATGTTTGGTTTGATCTTCCTGTGGTGAGAATTAGTTTGCTGATACTTCATGCACATCTATTGCTATGATGGCTTAGTGGTTGACTACATTGACTATAGTGTACATG
>NC_056726.1:126764615-126782115 GCF_019279795.1 Protopterus annectens | reverse complement strand
AGTGAAGTAAAGGGAAATATTCCCTATAGCTATCTCACTTCACTGAAATACGGTCTTGGAGTTGGTATACTTAACTAGTGGGGGGTGCAGGGGGGCTTGCCCCCCTGCTCACAGCGTTCAGATAGGTTTCTTTTCTTTTTTTTTTAATTACATGTTTGAAGTTTTAAAACTTCACTCATATAAGTTCAATTATATGAGGTTCAAAGTTTTGAAACTTCGAACATATAATATAGACCTATATATATATATATATATATATATATATATATATATATATATATATATATATATATATATATATATATATATATATATATAGATATATATATATGTGTGTGTGTGTGTGTAAGTCAAACACAACAATTTTAAAACAAGCCCATTCTGTAAGCACAATAATGCCCTCCAGGTTGTGTGTTAATGTGTAATTAATGCCCTTTCAGGGGTGTAGAGGTCCTCTGCCTGTGGCATCGGGCCACATAACACTCCTGGGCGGAAGTTAATTACACATTAACACACACCCTATTGGGCATTATTGCTTGCTTGATAACTCCAAGCATTTTTAGATGTAATTTTTTTCTAAATGCCTTATATACCTTAAAAAGTGTCATTTTAAATACCTGTTTGAGACACTGTACAAGTTTATATATTTTAATCTTTCCTTATAACCTAAACTTTCACATTTATGAATACACTTGGTATATTTCCAATGAACTCTTTTTAATTTACTCTTTACTCATCCTTTTTATATTATTCTTCTGTAGTCTAGTTTGGGTCTAATATCACTTGCAAAGAATGATTTTGTATACACACACACACACACACACACACACACACACACACACACACATATATATATATATATATATATATATATATATATATATATAAAGTGTCTTGATATACTTCTAGGTTCGTTAAACAGGATGATGAACTGGGGTTTCTCCACATACAGGTCACCACAGATAAAATCCGATACCCTATCTTAGCAAGGTATAGGCCACCCTCTCTGTCCCATGAACCTCACAGCGTATACTTAAACCTAATGGAGACACTCACCATCCAACCTAACACTCTACTGAAGGGAAACTTTAATTATCCTTCTTTCGACTGGGAATCCTACATGGCCTTAAATCTGCAGGCACAGAGAGTCTTGTACTAAGAGGACTAATTAAGTCCAATAAATCCAATTTTGAGGTCAAGGTTGCCATCCAGACAAAGGACAACCATAAGGTCCTCTTTAGCTATGTCAGAATCCTCAAAAGCAGCACGCAACAATGTGGTGAACTGATGACTAGTGGTTAATGGTGCCACATTCACTGAGGTGGGGTAATATAGTGAATCTGATAGCTGACAAATTCAGTTCCAACTTTATCCATCACTCACCCTCAGCCACTTCTGACAAAATACCTTCAAACATAACCCCTTGAAATATAAATAGAGAGCATGTCCCTTGCTGGATTTGCTAAGGCCAGCAACACAGTCTCAGTGGGCCCTGATAATATCCCAGGATGCTTCCTGAACATGATTTATCAGGGCCACTGGAGTTACTATTTAGCTATAGTCTTAAAACAGGCTTCATGCCATAAAAGTGGAGGGTTGCAGCAGTCATCACTCTTCATAAGGGCGGACCATCAACAGATTCCAGAAACTACAGACCCATTAGTCTGACTTGTCTTCTATGCAAAACCATGGAAAGAATTATCATGGAAATGATCAGCGAAGACATAGGAGACTTTCAGACACTGGATGTATGCCAGCTTGGTTATGTCAAAGGAATGCCATGCCTACTGAAGGTAGTGGACTTCTCTGAGAAGGCTATTAAGGCAATGGATGAGGGTAAAGCAGTAGATACTGCCTTCCTTGACCTAGCTAAGGCATTTAATACATTACCCTTCAAGGCTTTGGGCTGGGCCCGATCCTCTTTGGTATTTATTTCTCAGTAGTCAAGGCTAATGTTAAAGGCCTCTGGCTGACCAAGTTTGCAGATGATTGCAAACTGGGAGAAGTCATAGAATCCTCACAAGAAATTAACATCTTACAAGAGGGTCTAACACAGACAAATGACTGGTGCCAAAGCCATGGCTTAAAATTCAATGCAAAGAAATGCATTATATTACTTTGGGAAGTCTGCCATCCCAGAAAACTATGTCATAAATAAAACACCCCTAAGAATTGACCCACTAGGCAGGGATATGGGAACACATATAGACAGTAACTTGGCCTTCAACCAACATGTATCCAAAGTAGTAAGGAAATCCTTCTATGTTGCTCAACATCTAAATAAGTGGGTAGCATCTAGATCTAAGGAAGTCACTGTACTAATGAACACGGCCCTCACAAGACCTGCAGACCTGTCATTGAGTATAATGCCCCCTTCTGTATGTACCTGACAAGAAACATTTAGCAACTGGAACATCTGCAAAGGTTTCTTACAAAAAGAATGCACAGCATAAACACAATGTCCTAAGTAGATCGCCTCAAAGCCCTATCATTATACTCAGTCTCCTACAGACAACTGACATGTTATCTATGCCTGATATACAAGGCATCACTGGACCCTGCTCTGATGAATCTTTTGCATGTTCACAAAAAAAAACAGCATCAAAACTACTAGATCTAAAGACCTAACTTTTGCTTGCAACATAAATAGGATATGTTGGAGAGACAGAGATGTATCTAAGAGAATTCCCATTCTCTGGAACAGGCTCCCCATATATGTGAAACAAAGTCCCTCCCTAACCCTATTTAAGTGTAATTTGGTCCACTGGATGGGGAATCAAAAATTCTCCCCTGGTCTGGCACCAGCATCTCTGATGGACAGAGGCAGTCAGTAAATCATGTTGTAACCAGCAATCACCCCTATATAAATGTCTAAAACTTATTACTTGTGGGACATATTTGGATTGCACGACTAGGCTTATAAAGGCCCTACTAGTCATTAGCCTAGCATACATATATGAACTTATTTAATAATTTCTGATTTCCTAGACTTTTTAAATATTTTTGTGCAACATATAGTGTTACAGCAATCATTAACCAATTGTTTGATATGATCAGAAAAACTCAATTCTGGAGCTAACTATATAACCAGGCCCATAAGTTATTCCACAGCTTCAATAACTATGCACTGTAGTAAATATTCAGCTTTCAATCAATGTCTTTATATTCTCTTATGCTTACTTTTTTATTATTCTCTGGTGCTCAGCTGACAGAGAAGGAGTAACCTAGCAGAAGGGTCATATTCTACTAGGAAAGACTGCAGGCAAAGCAGATAAAACTAGTATTTTTTGATATTTCGTAAATGAAATAACAACACAACCCTTCTTATTGCTTTCAGAGTCATTCCTTTATTATTTTTATAAATTCACAGTAAACTTACATCAAATATTATTGAATTCATTTCACAGGAGATGTGGTTCTATTATAAGTTGTCATCTTTTACAAAGCCAATGATCTAAAATACTTAAAAATAATACCAAAAACACAAAAGGGTGAATATTAGAGTCATAGGTTCATAGGTGTTTACTAGGATAATGACCACAAGGGCCTTTTTAAGCCTAGCCATGCATCCCAAATCTCTGGCAAATTCTGATACCCTTAATAAGTAAGCATGGGCCTAGGAGATGAACCATTTACAGGTTATCTGTTTGCATTAGAGATATAGGTGCCAAATCTGGGATGAATTTCCGGTTCCCCATCCAATTGTCCAAGTTGCACTTGAATTGGGTTAGGGAGTCATTCTGCTTCACATGGCTGGGGAGCCTGTTCCATAGATGGGGTAGTCTCTGGGATACATACCTATCTCTCCAGCAGGTTCTATTTATATCACAGGCAAGGTTTAAGTCTTTAGAATGGGTAATTCTGCTACTGTTTGCTTTGTGGAAATACAGGAGGTCCATCAGAGTGGGGTCTGACAATGCCCTGTATGTCAGGCATGGATCTCCCCTCAAAAGCCTGTAGAAGACAGAATACAGGGATAGAGCCTTCAGGCAGTCTGCATAGGACATATTTCTTACGCCCTGTACTCTTTTAGTGAGGAATCTCTGTGGACATTCCAGTTGTTTGAAATACCTGGTTAGGTACATACCAAAGGATGCATTGCACTCAAAGATAGGTCTGAGGAATGCCAAATACAGTGGAACAATGACTTCCTTGCACTTAGATGCCATACCTTTGTTTATAGGTTGAACAACATAGAATGATTTCCTCACCACTGTAGGCATGTGATGATCAAAGGCTAAATTACTATCTATATGTGTCCCTAAGTCCCTGACTACTGGGTCAACTCTAAGGGGTGTGTTGTCAATATGATAGTTACCAGGAATGGATGATTTCCCAAAGGATACAATTATGTATTTCTTGGCATATAGTTTTAGTACATGACTCTGACTCCAGTTATTTGTCTGTGTCAGCCCCTCCTGGAGAACATTTGTGTCAGTGTGAGATTCAATGACAGCATCTAATTTGCAATCATATGCAAATTTAGTCAGCCAGAGACCACTGACATTAGCCTTCAATTCTGAGAAGTAAATGCCAAAAAGGAGAAGTCTAAGGACTGATCCCTGAGGGATGCCACTTGTGACTGACCTCTTTGTAGAGGTGGACTCCCCAATTCTAACTTCCTGGGTCCTGTCTGTGAGCCAGGTGGCTATCCACTGGGTGACATACGGGTTTGTACCTCACCTTGAGTTTCTCAACAATGCCCGAGTGGGTAAGTCTTCTCATAGAAGTCCACCAGGTTGAGTAGGCATGAACTTTAAGCATTTCAGTGGGCACGTCCCCCTGCACCTCTGATAGTTGAAGTAAGACCCCCATACCTACCCCATGCTTTTATATCTATGCACATACACACACACACACACACACACACACACACACACACACTATATATATATATATATATATATATATATATATATATATATATATATATATATATATATATATATATATATATGTATATATCACACAAAATAACAATTTAAAGCAGTTTAACTAAACTTAAAAACCTTAATATCTCTCACTCTACCACATTCTGGTTTTCCAGCTACCTCTCCAATAGATTCCAGTCTGTGAAATGGCTATCCATCTCCTCCCCTTTCCTCCCTGTTAATACTCGTGTAACCCCAGGTTCAATACCAGGGCCCCTCCTCTTTTACATCTTTACAGATAATCTTCACACAGCCTGCCCTCACTCCTCTCTCTTCCAATATGCTGATGATTCCAGTATCATATCTTGCTCTGATAATCTCTCCCACCTTCTGTCCCTTACCTAAAACTCACTTCTATCTGTTGAAAAATGGTTAACCAACAATGGACTCTTACTCAATCCTAAAAAAACAAAACATCTCCTCTTCCTCCCCAAACTTTATAAATACGTAAAAACTCCGTCATAGTCTCATCTCTTTAATAATACTACTATCTCAGTCGAAACTCAAACTAAACTCCTTGGCGTTTTATTGATGACCAACTTAAGTTCGACATCCATATTTTATGAGCCATCAAAAAAACTCACCAGAAACTAGGCCTGTTATATAGGAAAAAAAATACTTGACCAGCGACACTAAACTTTCTCTGGCACAAGATTTTCTACTACCTAGCCTCCCATATGCTGCACCTATACTCACTAATCTACAAACCACCCTCATGGCCAAACTTGAATCTACCTGCAATAAAATTGCTAGATTTGATTCAAACCTTTCTTACTGCTCATGCCACTGCAATGTTCTACAAAATCTGAAATAGCCATAAGCCCATAAGCAACTCTTACTTCCACAACTCCATCTCACTCACTCTACTGTAGCTAATATCTCCCTCTGCCCTGCTCTCTCTACCCTTATCGCTCCATATATTCCCAAATGCTGTCTTCGCAGTGCTGACCAAAATTTCCTGGAAGTATATAAGCAGACAAAACAAATAGGTAAACTTCTATATAGTTACTCAGTTGATAATACCTGGAACAGACTTCCCCTGATCTTAGAGCTACCACTAGTACTTTAACTTTCAAAAAAATGCTAAAAGATTATATGCTCAAAAAATGGACTTGTCCCTGCCTCACTCCAACCTGACCTATTCCTCCTCATTCCTTTTTTTCTGTCCCTTCAACACTATCCTCCAGATTCTCAAAAGCTTGCATGGCATGCATGATTAGTGTAAGATGACAATTTGCCAGTAGGGCAGCTGAGCGATCCAAAAAACCAACAAAAATCCACCAATGGAAGCAGCAAGAGCGATCCACGTACATGCACGGTTGACATGCGCAAGCGCTGTAGCAGTAGTGCTGCACGTCCCCAGCCCTCGTATGCAAATCACCCAATTTGCAGGTGAAAAAACATGCAAATGAGGTAAATCTGCCATCCAGGAAGCAGGAATCAGGGCATGCAGGACTAGCGTAATATGCAGAAATGTACTCGCTTAGTAACCGATACGGTACTGCAAACTCCAAAACTGAGCTATGACAGTTCCAAATAACGGCTGCATATCATTGAGGAATCATGCCAATGGCCAAGTAGAAGGCCATTGGCATTGAAAACAATGCCAAATGTACAGAATACAACTTTTATGATATGTCTGCCGATCACAGCTGTTGAAGCATAGGGCAGGGGCGCGCAAATGGGACCAGCGAGGAAATAAGAAAATAAACCTAAAACAAACAGTCTAACTAAAATTAGTATTCTGCCATGCAAGTCAATGGCAGGCAAAAGACAACCTGGCCAGTAGTGATTGCTAAGGGGGGGGGTGGCACAGTTTGACACATGTAACTATGCATTAGCAGGCAATTCTATGCAAATGAGGGGAAGGATAGTTAATCTTGGTTTTCCCCAGCATGTGAGGCAGGTCCCAACAGTGAATGAGTATGAATAGCTGAGTGCAAGACTAGGAGGTAGGTGACATCATGTGTGGGAGTGTCAGGCATATTGTCAGCAGATTAGAGCCCTGTGGCTCGGGGTTGCACCCAGCTTAGCACAGCAAAGCCAGGAGCTGTGTGTAAACCTGCCCAGCATGTATGACACAGTGTAAGCAGGTGTGCATGCCATGCAACAGGATCTACAGGAAGATAATGTACAGAATACAACTTTTATGATATGTCTGCCGATCACAGCTGTTGAAGCATAGGGCAGGGCGCAAATGGGACCAGCGAGGAAATAAGAAAATAAACCTAAAACAAACAGTCTAACTAAAATTAGTATTCTGCCATGCAAGTCAATGGCAGGCAAAAGACAACCTGGCCAGTAGTGATTGCTAAGGGGGGGGGGTGGCACAGTTTGACACATGTAACTATGCATTAGCAGGCAATTCTATGCAAATGAGGGGAAGGATAGTTAATCTTGGTTTTCCCCAGCATGTGAGGCAGGTCCCAACAGTGAATGAGTATGAATAGCTGAGTGCAAGACTAGGAGGTAGGTGACATCATGTGTGGGAGTGTCAGGCATATTGTCAGCAGATTAGAGCCCTGTGGCTCGGGGTTGCACCCAGCTTAGCACAGCAAAGCCAGGAGCTGTGTGTAAACCTGCCCAGCATGTATGACACAGTGTAAGCAGGTGTGCATGCCATGCAACAGGATCTACAGGAAGATAAAGGAAGTGAACACAGGAAATGGCAGCAGTGTGCACATTGCAGTACACCGATTGTGCAGCGCACCCCTGGGATGAATCAGAAGGGCAATGGGAAGGGAAAACAGCAGTAGAAAGTTAATCAAGGGGTACTAGGTTCACTGCCAGGAGAAACGGATCGGAACCAGCCAATTACACAGGCAGCAGACCAGCCAAGCCCAGAATGCCACTATAAACTATGCAAACACCTACCCCTCCGCTTTTTCCAACACCCTACACCACCGGTGTAAACAAGCGGGGAACTTTTAACACTCACAACAGCAAAATGCTAGGGGCTGCAATAGCTATCATACAACTTGAGGAAGAGGCTGAGGGTGGCGAGGATGGGAATGCTGCCGACCAACCCACAGTGAGGAGACGGAGAAGAGTGTACAGACCCAGGGTGACCTACCAAGGGCTACATGAGCTGGAGATAATGGAGCGCTATAGGGTGGACAGGGACCTCCTACAGCAGATTATTGAGCTGTGCCGGCCATGCCTGACACACAGAACTAACAGAGGGGAACCCATCCCAGTGGAAACAAAGGTATGTGTAGGCCTAAGAATAGTAGCTAGAGGTACCTTCCAAAGGCCAACTGTGGATATGATGGGGCTCTCACAGGCATCAGCATTGAGGGTACTCCACCAGTTCCTGGATGCCATGGCAGCACATGTTGGTGAGCATGTATATTTCCCCCTCACCCATGAGGCATTGGCCAGCAGTATTCATCTCTTCCACCAAATAGCAGAATACCCTGAGGTAGTGGGTGCAATAGACTGCACTCACATATGCATCAAAGCATCACCCGGTGAGCAGGGTAGGGCCTACATCAACCGCAAGGGCTTCCCCTCCATCAACTGCCAGGTCGTGTACAATGCCCAGGGCATAATACTGAATGTGTGTGCTTGCTGCCCTGGAAGTTATCACGGTTTCCACATCTGGCATCTGATGCAGCTTTCCCAGAAATTTGCCAATGGGGTCATCCCACATGGTCACCTAGTGGGGGATGCTGGATACGCACTGGAGCCGTGGCTGATGACACACATCAAAAATGCACACACACTCAAACAAGAACTCCATAATGAGGCACACGCACAAACAATAATCATAATAGAGGGTGTGTTTGGGATGCTCAAGTCACAGATCCGGTGCCTGGACACATCCGGTGGAGCCTTGCAGTACTCACCAACTACATGTACCCAAATCATCCTTGTATGTGCCATGCTACACAGTATGATCCTGCGGAAACAGCTGCAGCACAAGTAGCAAGGGGCAGTGCCATATAGCAATCCCTGTGGAGCGCCCCATAACAGCTCCATGTTGTAGTGTGATATAGACCTTAAGCAGGAGTTCTATACCCACACATGTCAGTTGTGGATGTTTTGTGTGTGTCTCACTGTCTGTGTAGTGAGCAATGCATTTTAGGCTAGTCACTTGCAGTACAGGTGAAATGCCCTACTTTGGTAATCCTGCTGATGTCATTCACTGTGAAATACACCTTTGGGGAAACAGTACTCCAGTAATGGCTGTGGCGTATACCATAACCATGTAGTGTAATAAAGTAGTTAGGTAGGGGGGGGTCTACTCCCAGACATGACAGGTGTGTGTGTGTGTGTGTGTGTGTGTGTGTGTGTGTGTGTGCGTGTTTGTAATTCATATCCTGTGTAGTGGTGAGTGTGGGCATTGTGGAGGGGATTTTGCTAATTTATTTTATCGTGGCCTTACTATGTATCACAATGTCAACCATACAGGGATAACAGATGTTAATTAGCTGGGGGGCTGGGGTGCAAAACCATAACCATACATGTGACATCAAGGCCAGACAATCCAAGTTAGCAACCTCACTATTACCTAGAGCACACACTCAACCCTTGTGTCATATGAACACACATGCCTAGGCAGCAGCCAATATGTGGGCAGTACACTGCATATTGGCCACTGATAGTAGCTATGCAGTGATAGCAGTGGGCTACAGAGGGTATGTCACCCTGCCCATCTGTCCAATATGCATGTACATGCAGACTGTGCACCTCTACCATGTTCCCCATGTTCCCCAATGGACACCTGCACCACCTGTGGTGCCTTCACATGTGACTCACAACTGACATACCATGCCTGAAACATGTTCTGTATGGACAGATGACACTGACATCAGGGAATGCTGTTGGCAGGACATCAATGTAGGTGAAGGGAACACCTGCTGCCCCGTACCAGTTCCTGCCACAGGTGGGCAAGACTGTCACATCTGATGGCCTCTGCATGAATTGCAGCCCTCCCCTAGTTGATTGCATGTGGAACATCTGTGGTAACAATCCCATAGCCAGTTGCATGGAGACACATTCCAATATCTAGGAACATCATTGTGGTCCTGGGCCTTTTCAGTCACTGTGAGCAGGAACTTGATCTGTTGTTTGGCAAACAGCATCTCAGATGGATTGGGGATTTACCTCTGACAACATACACTGTGGAAAGAGGGCAACAGACAGGAGGGGGATACACCTGATCTGACTACAGACTGTAAGTGCTGCTATACTGCATTTGGAGTAATGCTGGTTTAATAGTGTTTGTCTGGATATGCCTGTCGTACATATAGTAATACCTGCCATGTCAGTTCCATGTGTATGAGGAATGCCCATCTGCAGACAGGGCAGTATTGTGCCTATGGTTTCATGTGTTATCCACAGTGCATCTCTCTGTGGAATGCAGATGGTAGTGTGAGCATTGCAGTGTGTAGATGGTGAAGGCCATGACAGTTACTAACTTCATATCCCTCATAGGACATATGTTGCAACAAACACCGTTACAATGGAAAATATACAAGGTTATGACAGCAACATGTCTATACTGGCCCTGTGTATGTGCTGTCAGCCACACCACTGTCAACGTTTGTACATATGGTGTGCATGAAGTGGTGCATATATGCTGTACGCCATAAATAGTGTCATCATATCTGATAGCAAGCCAGTGATATATCAGATTGCTACACATGTCATGTACAGTAGGGGTTATATTTCTTGACATAAGCTGGACATCCTGTGGATGTTTGATTGTTACGTATCCTGAAGGCAAATCCTGTTCCTACTGTTGTACTAATTGAAGGCCTTGGCCTGGACAGCATAGTATGGTATATATACACATTGCTTGCATCTACTGTTTTGTGTGGGCCTTGCACTCATGACTGATTACATATTTCAAACCGTATGTAGTGTCAGTACTGGCATACATTATTGTATAGTACAGGAATAAAGGTTAACTATGTATGCATACCTGTGTGTCGTGTCATGTCCTTGGAATTGTGGGTGGGTATATGTTTAATGTCAGTATTCTCATTTGTGGGAATGGTACACACTACATTTTCACAGGTGCCAGTTGAAGGCTTTTTGCGAGGGATATGATGCACCCAGTAGTACACTTCCACACTACTTCTACATATGTATGGCTACTGATACCTTTTGTGTGTGTATATGTGTATGTACCTATATATATATATATATATATATATATATATATATATATATATATATATATATATATATATATATATATCTCATATGGCTATATATATACATATACATACATATGAACATATGTATGTATCTATATACAATTGCTGTTATATGATTATTTGTGAGTCATACATTAATATATATATCTACATATAGCTGTCTATCTGTTTACATTTACAGATATATATCTGTCCACATGTCCATGGACGTTCGGCTCATATTTTGGCCTGTTCCTCATTCACTTGACAATTGTCATGAATGATCGCAGCATTGAAGTCAGTAACTAGTGGCAACATGTTTGTGTTTCAGACTTTTCAGACTTCATCTCCTTCTACATATGTGTTCTAATACATATAACTGTGTAACTAGCAACACTGTAAGTGTAACAGAGCATTTATTAACATATATCCCTATTTGTACCCACAGATTGTGTTGCAGGATATGTTTGTGAAAACTTCAGATTATGTATATCTGCCATGATTTAGTGGTAAATCACTTCGTGTATGGAGTGCAGGGTCCTGGGTCCGAGCTTTGGAGAGGCAGTTTATTTTGTTGCTGAGAAGAACAAGGGACATTGGCTACAGAGTGATTGAGGCACTCTTAAGCAGTTGTAAGCAAGACTGCATGGGTTTGCGCCATCTCAGATATACAATATATGCTGTATTCACAAACATGACATCCAGCCCAGTCATTCAACAATACAGAGAATGCATTCCAACATGTAAATGAATGTGTGTGTGAAAATATATTAATGTCTAAACAGATACAACATATTGATATATGTAGAAATATACAATATATATATATATATATATATATATATATATATATATATATATACATATATATATGTGGGTTAGGCTGTGGAAAGGTGAGTGGTAAGGCAAGTGTGTGCTAGTGAGGGGTTGTAGCAAGCACTTAGGTTAAGTGAGTTAGGTTAGGGTGCAGTAGGCAGGTGGCGTGTGGGTAGGTCGGAGAAGTGTGGAAGGGTAGCTGGGTGAAAGGTAGGTTAGGGTGAAGTGTGTTAGTAGGGGTGGGGTGAGGTAGGTTAGAGTTAGGTAGGGCAGGCAGGTGATGTGCGTTAGTGTCGGAGCTGGGGTGGTGGGGGCGGAGTTAGGAGGTAGTGCAGGTAGGGTGAAGTGCGCGGTGTCGGACTCAGGCTAGGGTTTGGGTCAGGGCTAGTGTGTGTATGCTATGTAGTGTCGCTGTTGTTTACGTCCGTGTGCGGTGGTCGTGGTTGCGGCAGTTTTGGGTTGTCGGTTTGCGGTGTTGTCGGTCATCTGCCGTTTTTTTTTGGTCGGGGAATCGTCGTACTTGTCATTAGTAGTAGACCCATATACATACATATACACACATATATGTCAGCAGATATTTATATCTATATAGGTATATACAGACATACATCTGTAGATAATGTGGGAACGTAGCAGAAACATATATGTCCACATGCACCATTAATGGGGTTGACAGGCAGAAACAACATACGTCATGCATGAATAGGTATTCTCCCCCCACAGCCAAACATGTAGGCCCTGCAATACACTTCCAACTGTTGCAGATCCCATAACCAGGACATTACACAGCAAGGGCAAAAGATGTTAAAAGTACTCCATCCCCACCTGTATGATGTCAGGCTGATATCAGTAACATATCATGCAGTACAGTCAGGCTCATAATGACACCCATTTTGCAGTCATCTGTTACCTTTGTTGGTCAGGGTCCCGTACTGTTGGCCTGTACTTCAGAGATGTAGATGCAAACAACAGTGGTCCCAGGACTGAACCATGAGGTACTCCACTTGTCACATGTCTGGGGATGGATTTGGAGTCAGTTACACCTACAGTTTGGGGTCTCTCAGTAAGCCATGTGGCAAACCATCGAGTGGCATAGGAATGTATGGCCGTATTAGTATGTTAATCTATGTTTCCAGACTGGGGAATGGTCTTGAAGGGCCTGTAGAGCCTGCTATCTATGCAGGTACATGTGTATTCCCACATAGGAGATGTAGCCCAGTGTTGAGTGAGTCTGCCTGTAGCCTGTACTGTGCTTTGTTACATGCCTAGCAGCTTACTGTACTTATCCAGTGAGATGTCATGTCCAGATACTTGCCAGATGTACTGCTGCCTGGCCACTATAGCAGTCATGTATGTCTGACAAAGCAGTGGGATGCTGTTCAGATGTATGTCAGTAACTAGTGGATAGTATGCGGCCATGGCAACTCTGTATCAGTGGATATGTGTCAGGACAGACAGGGGTGCATGAATGCATAACCTATGGGGACAAATGTATACCAGTATGTACGTGTTATACCCATCTACATGGCTGTTAATATCCACATTAACAGGCCTGGTCCACATATCTTGCATGAAGAGGTTCTGTGTATACCCCTGGACTGACCCGAGTGTGTCAGACTGTCCACATATATTGGGCATATCACAGCTGTAAACCACAGGGGCGTTACTATGCTAGCAGTGGTACTGTACTATGATGACCTTAGGATGTCTGTAAATAGCCAATGGCACACATGTTAACAGCAGATGTGGCCTCCCACACACACCGTTTTTGTGGAGACAATCACTATTACAGTAGCAATAGTCTACAAATATACCTGCACTACATACGTGACATCCCCTTGCACTGAGAGGTTGGGACTATTGGGGCTGAGGTAGGGCTCCACTCCATGTGCAGAACATATGGTGAACATATATGTATAAATAAGTATACATATATCCATATAGATATGTACACATATACATATCTTGCTTACTGTATGACAACAGTCTTACACATTTGTGCCAGTGTTCCAGCTTCTGTCCTCCACCTACATACCAGGCTTTGCACATATGACATGCTGTCAGGGGTTGTTATGTAGTGGGCTGTGTGTATGTCATGCTGTCATTCCTGCCATCACTCCACTGCTGTTGTGTCCCCCACACATACTGGAGGGTTGGGGCCATATATGTGTAGGTTTCACCTACGCAATACGTGTGCCCTATTGCACTCCAGAGGCCAGTGTATGTAACACTGGTATATGGCCCTGTATTAGTGAGTGTATGGGGGTTGCACCATGACTAACTTAGGCTGTTACAACATGTGTGGGTATCTGGGATAGGCTGCCTTAAGATATCTGGATGCACTTTACTATGCAATCCACCTTGGGTAAATGCAGGCCTACTACCTCCTGCCATACGGGATGTTCTGTTTGTGACTGTGATTGTGGTGGTGTCAGGTATGCCTTGTTATGTAACAGATACATCCCATTGTGTAAGCTGGAGTCTTTCCCCCCTAGGGATTGTGTACAGAGTGTAGATAGAGGCTGATGACCTACACATCTGCATTATGTACTGTTGATTATCTGTTATGCTGTGGCCCAGTCTGTCATTACTAATGTACTACTTGAAGGCCTCAGCCTGGACAGCAACATATGTCAACCTTTGCAGACTACTGTCTTAGTATAACTGTTTCACAGTTGCATTACACTGCTTATATGGATGTCAGTATTTAAACAGCTATATGACATGGCATATACAACTGTTATAGTACACAAATAAAGCTTTCACATTCATTTATGCACACCTGTGTGTGGTGTTATACCCTTTTATATCTCTGCAGGTATATGTTGCAGACTATGAATGTCATTCATATGGGTGGCTCATACAGTTTCCAGTTGGTAAGGTGGTGACTGTAGGAATACTGGCTGCTCCATATTTTGTGCATGTACTATGTATGTATATTACTGTACAAATTTCTGTGTGTGTATGTGTAGTTACATATATATCTGTATATTGATACATATATATATATATATATATATATATATATATATATATATATATATATATATATATATATATATACCTGTATCTGCATATATGTGTCTGTGTATATGTATCCTAGGGATGGCCATTTCATGTCTGGCCTTGGTTACGGGATCTGCAACACTTGTTACTGTATTAAAGGGGAGTCGTGCTTTGCTGGGGGGGTATACCTATTTGTACCAGACATATATTGTGTGGAGCCTCTCAAACACTATTAACATTGCATGAGGACATATTTGTTTTGTTAATTCCCCATTATCTACAGATGTATGTCTGTACATACCCATGTGTGTGTGTGTGTGTGTGTGTGTGTGTGTGTGTGTGTGTGTGTGTGTATATACATATATATATATATATATATATATATATATATATATATATATATATATATAGATAGATATATATATATATATATATATATATATATGCCAATATATATATAACCTATATATATATATATATATATATATATATATATATATATATATATATATATATATATATATATATATATATATATATATAGATGTAGGCATTTGCATGTTTATATGTTCATAAATATTTATATATATGTTGTAACCATTTAGACATTAATATATTTGCTCACACACACACATCTACATGTTGGAATACATTCTCTGTATTGTTGAATGACTGGGCTCGATGATATGTTTGTGAATATATTAATGATATGAATATCTGAGATGGATTAGTGGTAAATTAGTTTGGCTATGGTGTGCAGGGTCCTGGGTTTGCTCCTACCAGTGGCTGCTTATTTTGTTGCTAGGCAGAACAAGGGTCATTGGATACAGTGTAATTAAGGCACTTTTGAGCAGTTGTAAGCGGGATTGCACAGGTTTTCACAACGGTAAGCACTGCCAACCTCCACTTATGTTTTCTCACAGTCAGTTAGCTTCAGATTTCACAACCTGTGTAGGCATAGCTTACCCATGAGTAAACCCATGCAAACCCGACTACTGCTGCTTAACAGTGCCTACTGCCGCTTACTCCCGTGCTAATTCCTTTAAAAGAAAAGAAAAAGGGATTGATAGGAAAGTGGTGAAAAATGGGGCACAAAGAGGGAAAGACAGTAGGGAAAATAGCTAGGCATGTGCAGGAAGGGTATAGGAAAGTTCCATAGCTGCCCATTTTTTTCTGCAGCAACAGCTGTGCATATACACTATATTTGCAGGTACATTTGGACCCTCAAACCCCTGGGAGAGGGGTGGGGACAACATATATTCATTGTGATGCCAATTAGACCAGATTACGTGTCCAGTGGACACTTGTGCAAAATGGACAGCTATGTATGAGGCGAGAATTTTTTTGTGGGAACAGATTGCCCTTTTTTATTTTTTCAGATGAGAGTGGTATGTTGGGGAGGGGTAGTAGATATATTTGGGGAGGGAGGTTGGGTAGGTTAACAGACAAGACACACAAGACACATACAGGGCCGGTATATGACACATGTTGGGGGTAAACACCTTGGGCAGGGAGGGGTGTTTGGAAGTCGCAAGCCCATGAGCCCCCAACTGGAAACAGTGGGACTGAGGTCCACACACATGGGCAGTCACCAATGCACCTTCCCAGCACCGAAGTTGGCTGCACTGGGGGCTGTGTAGGAGGAGCAGGCTCACCATCTAATAGTACCACTCAGCCCTCAAGCTGGCATAGCCACTCTCAATACTCCAGATCAAGCTCCCTATGCACCATGGCCCGGACCTGTTGACGGGTGACAGGTTCCCCTCCGCATCCACTCAGAGGGGGAGTGTGAGACACATCCCCTGCAGTGGTTCCTCCCAAAGGTGGTGCAGGGCCCACGAAGGAGGAGTTCCCAGGCTGGGCCCCAGATGTGATGGTGCCCGGTGCCATGGACAGCTGAGGTGGGACAGGTGGGTCCGCTGGGACCGGCCTTCCCATATGAGCTGTGTTGTCTCAGGTTTATGGCAGATCCGGGGTTAGGAACAGTCAACAGCATTCAGGATTAGTTATAACAGCATGCATAGGTATTACCATTAACCAAACACACCAGATTTAACACAGTTGCAGAGCAAGCAGAACACATGCATATATGGAACAACAGTGGCCATTACAGGAGCATGCGCTTTTCATTGATGACAACAGGCCACCAATATGGGTGTATTTTAACATGGCACATGCATGGAAACAAATGTGAATATTTATTAACCATTAGGACATATGTCCCAAAAAGGTTTGGAGTGTACACATACCAGTTGAAGAGTGTCACTGGGTTATTATGCACATATGGTAGAGGTGAAAGAGAGGGTTCAATTAACAACTGATATATCCTTGTAGTTTTCACAACATTGTAGTGATCTTTCCCTTACATGTATTATTACACTACACAATGGCCTTATATTGTACACTGGTATGTTTATAGATTATTATATACATGACCTGTGTCTTAAATACAGGCATGACAGGCTGCAGGTGTTAATGCAACATATTTTGAGAATTGCTGTCATACCCTTTGGGTGAGGTGCTAGAATGACAGGTTTGTTTTCATATACATTCTCTGACTATGTACACATTTGACTATCAGTTATATGTCATTGACAGCTG
>NC_056726.1:126732115-126759615 GCF_019279795.1 Protopterus annectens | reverse complement strand
CTAGATGTAATTTTTTTCTAAATGCTTTATATACCTTAAAAAGTGTCATTTTAAATACCTGTATGAGACACTGTACAAGTTTATATATTTTAATCTTTCCTCATAACCTAAACTTTCACATTTATGAATACACTTGGTATATTTCCAATGAACTCTTTTTAATTTACTCTTTACTCATCCTTTTTATATTATTATTCTGTAGTCTAGTTTGGGTCTAATATCATTTGCAAAGAATGATTTATATACACACACACACGCACACTCACACACACACACACACACACACACACACACACACATACACATATATATATATATATATATATATATATATATATATATATATATATATATATATATATATATATAAAGTGTCTTGATATACTTCTAGGTTCGTTAAACAGGATGATGAACTGGGGTTTCTCCACATACAGGTCACCACTGATAAAATCCAATACCCTATCTTAGCAAGGTATAGGCCACCCTCTCTATCCCATGAACCTCACAGCGTATACTTAAACCTATGGAGACACTCACCATCCAACCTAACACTATACTGATGGGAAACTTTAATTATCCTTCTATCGACTGGGAATCCTACATGACCTTAAATCTGCAGGCACAGAGAGTCTTGTAGTAAGAGGAATATTTAAGTCCAATAAATCCAATTTTGAGGTCAAGGTTGCCATCCAGACAAAGGACAACCATAAGGTCCTCTTTAGCTATGTCAGAATCATCAAAAGCAGCACGCAACAATGTGGTGAACTGGTGACTAGTTGTTAATGGTGCCACATTCACTGAGGTGGGTACTATAGTGAATCTGATAACTGACAAATTCAGTTCCAACTTTATCCATCACTCACCCTCAGCCACTTCTGACAAAATACCTTCAAACTTAACCTCTTGAAATATAAATATAGAGCATGTCCTTTGCTGGATTTGCTAAGGCCAGCAACACAATCTCAGTGGGCCCTGATAATATCCCAGGATGCTTCCTGAACATGATTTATCAGGGCCACTGGAGTTACTATTTAGCTATAGTCTTAAAACAGGCTTCATGCCATAAAAGTGGAGGGTTGCAGCAGTCATCACTCTTCATAAGGTCGGACCATCAACAGATTCCAGAAACTACAGACCCATTAGTCTGACTTGTCTTCTATGCAAAACCATGGAAAGAATTATCATGGAAATGATCAGCGAAGACATAGGAGACCTTCAGACACTGGATGCATGCCAACTTGGTTATGTCAAAGGAATGCCATGCCTACTGAAGCTAGTGGACTTCTTTGAGAAGGTTATTAAGGCAATGGATGATGGTAAAGCAGTAGATACTGCCTTCCTTTACCTAGCTAAGGAATTTAATACATTACCCTTCAAGGCTTTGGGCGGGGCCCGATCCTCTTTGGTATTTATTTCTCAGAAGTCAAGGCTAATGTTAAAGGCCTCTGGCTGACCAAGTTTGCAGATGATTGCAAACTGGAAGAAGTCATAGCATCCTCACAAGAAATTAACATCTTTCAAGAGGGTCTAACACAGACAAATGACTTGTGCCAAAGCCATGGCTTAAAACTCTATGCAAAGAAATGCATTATATTACTTTGGGAAGTCTGCCATCCCAGAAAACTATGTCATAAATAAAACACCCCTAAGAATTGACACACTAGGCAGGGATATGGGAACATTTATAGACAGTAACTTGGCCTTCAACCAACATGTATCCAAAGTAGTAAGGAAATCCTTCTATGTTGCTCAACATCTAAATAAGTGGGTAGCATCTAGATCTAAGGAAGTCACTGTACTAATATACTCGGCCCTCACCCGACCTGCAGACCTGTCATTGAGTATAATGCCACCTTCTGTATGTACCTGACAAGAAACATTTAGCAACTGGAGCATCTGCAAAGGTTTCTTACAAAAAGAATGCACAGCATAAACACAATGTCCTATGTAGATCACCTCAAAGCCCTATCATTATACTCAGTCTCCTACAGACAACTGACATGTTATCTATGCCTGATATACAAGGCATCACAGGACCCTGCTCTGGTGAATCTTTTTCATGTTCACAATACAAACAGCATCAGAACTACTAGATCTAAAGACCTAACTTTTGCTTGCAACATAAATAGGATATGTTGGAGAGACAGAGATGTATCTAAGAGAATTCCCATTCTCTGGAACAAGCTCCCCATATATGTGAAACAAAGTCCCTCCCTAACCCTATTTAAGTGTAATTTGGTCCATTGGATGGGGAATCAAAAATTCTCCCCTGGTCTGGCACCAACATCTCTGATGGACAGAGGCAGTCAGTAAATCATGTTGTAACCAGCAATCACCCCTATATAAATGTCTAAAACGTATCACTTGTGGGATATATTTGGATTGCACGACTAGGCTTATAAAGGCCCTACTAGTCATTAGCCTCGCATACATGTATGAACTTATTTAATAATTTCTGATTTCCTAGACTTTTTAAATATTTTTGTGCAATATATAGTGTTACACAAATTTCACAAAATAAATAGTCCGCTTTCCCACACAATAAAGGGATTTCCTCCAAGGCCAGAAAAAATATATTTCTTCACCGATAGTTGCAAACAAATGAATGTATTGAATAGCAGGCAGTAAAAACAGGATCAGTCCATCATATACCATAAACCAACACCGATAGTCCGTTTCTTGGTTTGGCTTAGAATTAGCAGCAAACAGCAGCAAACAAACAACACCACCAGCTCGTCTTACATGTTACTTGAAAACCAGAGATTGCGCCGTCCATAGATTACTGGACTTCTTCAGAATCTACATGTTCCATTCAAATGAGCTCTTAAATACATTTCTATGAGTATCAATTATTCCATTAACATAATTAATTACAATTGCACTTTATTTTAAAGGTATATACAGTTTGATAAAACCTGTCTCATGTGATCCAAGCCGTTTAAAATGTATGTCTATATAACACTGTTACCCATACTAATATATTCATATGCCTATATGTATATTGTCATCCTACCCCTCGATTCTTTAAAACTTGTACGCATATTAATATAAATAAATACTATTAGGTTAAATTAATATATCCATTATCATTGTGAAATCATTCCAATATAATGTGTTGATATTTAGTGTATATATAAATGTGTGCGTGCATATTTTAAAATTGCATAAATGTTTAAATATTCCAAAATATATACAATAATATTACCTTCAATATAAATATAGGTATACATATAAATATAATTAAAAATATAAATATAAGTATAAATAAATAAATATATAAATATGTATGTATAAAAATATTTTATGTATATAGTTAATAAAAGATGTGTATGGTAAATATGCAATAAATGTTACACTCATAAAACCCAATAGAACAAAAAAATTAAATTAATAAAATAGTTAACAATTGTCAATGAATGGGTCCACTAAAAATGATATTTACATATATTTGCATATGTGATTTTACATTGTTATGCATTCTGTTTTGGGTTATTGGCTAGTATTTTAAGTACTGGTTTTATAGATATGTGATCGTTCAGTCCCTTATGGCAACATACATCCAATCTCATTTGCCAAATAAGTTCCCTAAATTCCAGAAATGTTTCCCAGTCTCCCCCTCTATCACAAGCCTTTACTTCCTCCAATACCCAAAACTTAATGTTTGCATTCTTGCACATACTAACATGTCTGTACAGTGCATTATTTTCATTTTTCTTTAATATATCTCTCATATGCTCATATATTCTCGTTCTTAGTTGTCTTTTGGTTTTCCCCACATAGTATGCCCAGCAATCCAAACAATATGCTAGGTATACCACCCCCTTCGTGTAACAACTATAGTACTTGTTGCTTCTAAACTTATGTCCTGTATTTTTTAACCATAGTTCTTTACTTCCTGTCAAGAAAGAACATTGGGCACATCTTCCACATTTAAATGTGCCCACTCTACTACTTGCTCCTAGCTCCCTGTATGTATCTTTTTTGAATTCAAACATTTTTTTCAAATTTGTGTTCCTTCTATAACAAATTTTTAATGGTCCCTGAAATATTGATGGCTTGTTGGTCATTCTAGAGAACATATTCCAAACCTCATTTATCCCTTTCCTTAACCAACCAAAACCATAAAAATATGTTAATGTCAATCGGGGTGCATTTCCTATGTGGGTAGTCTCTGTATTTTTATTATTGTTATTGGTAGTAATCATGTTAGTGGATTCATTTCCATTCATGTTTCCAATCGTAATTGACATAGGAATATTTCCTAGAAGTGGCATATATCTAGTGTTTCTTTGTTTCATAACATCTTTTTTGACCCTTTTTATAAGACCGTCAGGATATCCTCTTTCCTTAAATAATTTATAAATTGTCGTCATTTCTTCCAAAAACTCATCCCTATCACTGGTCATTCTGGAGGCTCTTATCATTTGCCCCTTTACCACATTTTTCTTCATAAATAGGGGGTGGTCACTCTCGTAGTGAACATAGGAATTGGAGAAACATGTTTTTCTGTATATTCTGGATTTGTATTTCTTGTCATTTTTATTCTTACTAATAGTAACATCCAAATAGTTCACTTGATCTGATGTTAAATCAAACGTAAACCTAAGGAACGGTGTAGTACTATTTATATACTGAACAAAGTCTTTTACCTGCTGGGTCGTGCCATCCCATATTATAAAGATGTCGTCCAGGAATCTAAAATATTTCACAATATAATCTTTGTGATTCGATTTTAACACAAAATTCAATTCCCAGAACAACATTATTATGTTGGCATATATCGTGTCAGGCCGACCCCATTGCTACACCGTCCTTTTGATGATATATATCCCCTTGGAAGTAGATGAAATTATTTTTTAATACTAACTCCATACTTTCTAAAACTAATCTGAAGTCATTGTTATTCAGAAATTTAAAATCCACCAACATATGTTCAAACCATGTAAGTCCTATTTCATGAGGTATAACTGAAAACAGGTCTTTTACATCAATAGTTATAAACAAATATCTATCTTGATATGGGATGTCATTGAATTTCTTTAAAAAATCCCAAGAATCAATTAAAATGTGGGGGTAGTCTTTACTAAATTGTTTTAATTTTGAATCTACCAGTATCGCTAAAGGTTGTGTTTTTGAACCCTGAGATGTAACTATAGGTCTCAGAGGAGGGTTGTCAACCTGCTTGTGTATCTTTGGGATTCCAAATATTTCTGGAATTATGGGTTTAGGGACTTTCAAGTAATTGTACATATCCACGTCTATTAGGCCTTGTAGTAAATTGTCCTGAAGGGTATAGTCTATCTTTCTATAACACATATTCATTTCGTTTTTAGATGCTAAATTATATCTGTCTTCATTGTTCAGAATTTCTAACATCTTTTTAGTGTAGTCCCAGTGGTCCATAAGGACCACACCTCCCCCCTTATCCGGCTTCATAATTCTTAACTTTTTATTTTCTTGAAGTTTTTTAAGAACATCCTTCTCCTCTAAAGTTAAATTACTGAAATCTTGTATTTTTTCATTGGGTACAAACCCTTGTCTTACCATATCTATGATTGTTGTTTCAAAATTCAAAATATCAGTTTGAAGGGGGGGATTGAACACACTTCTCCTTCTCAATTTGTCACTGTTAATGTTATTCATATCCTGAAGCAATAATCCCAAGTTTAATTTTCTAGTGAACAATTTTATGTCTATCAAAACTTCTTCCATTTTCGGCTTTTTCTTTGGTACAAAGGAAAACCCCTTTGTAAATAACCCAACGGACCCACTCACAAGAGACAACAGGGTCGGTTGTCTCTTTGGACCTTACCGGGTCTATACCATGTGGTCAACGGAGCCCCAACGGAGAGGAGAGACAGTCGGAGGTGATTCGCGAAGGCGCCGTGATGACGCATAACTCCCGCGTCCAAGTTACAACGGAAAAAAATGCCAACATGGTTCGGGAGGGAGCGAGCGGACATAATAACAACAGAAAAACACATTTTAATAGAGGACAGCGTGTTTTAGAGGGCTATAACAATATAGCCTTCAACGAATGGCTTGATAAATCGTTTACAACAGAGAATGGATACAATGAAAGCAAAACCATGGACGATAATTACCGATATAAGGACAAATGTAAGCTTCTTGAAACGGAGCTTAACAGGTACCGTAATCTCAGTTTGGACAATTGGTATCTTAAGAAATGTGTGGAACAAAAAATAGTCCCTAAAGGACTTAGATTGATGAAATACCCCAACAATGTACGCAATGATGAAGAGTTATTTAATACTATCACAGAATTACTCAATGACTGTGGACTATCTATATTAAAAGCTATGATAGATAGTAATGAAAAAATTTTAAATGCAAGCAAAAAATGTGTTGATAAGTTATATCATGACATTAGTAATGATCTTTTATTTACAGTACAAGAATATAAAAATATATACTGCGGTGTATTGCAAGAGGTTGATTTTAATGTGAACAAAAATTACAAGAGAAAATGTGACAAAATTGAACGGGATTTAAGAGAATATAGGGAAGGGAAAGCCTATGTAAATCCCGGACACAGGACTAGTAATAAGAGATTTTTTAATGGACGGAACAGAAGTGATGATTTAGTGGGGGGGCAGGGATTTCAACAACAACATCAAAATGATGAATCTTTTTACAATAATAGGCACAGAAGTCTTGTGGATGAAGAGAGAGATAGTGAGCATGACCCTTTAGGGGTAGATCAGGGACCCCGGAGATCAGAACGAATCAGGAATCAGAGTCAACACTTTTCATATGCAGAGGCAATAGGGAATCCTTACCATGCAAAACAACAGAGGGGAACGAGACACAGATAGAACATTCCCATTTTGATAGAAAAGCAATTGGTCCAGTATTGACAGAAATTACTTATTTAAATGAGGGTCAGAATAGTAATAAGGATGGTCAGGGGACAATATTTTTAGACTGTGATAACGAAGGTGAGCCAATTGATTTGGCACCATGCAGGATACATTCCATGGAGAATTTTCACATTTACAATTTTACGGAGTTAGAAATATCTCCGGCTTTTTTTGGGTTATTTACAAAGGGGTTTTCCTTTGTACCAAAGAAAAAGCCGAAAATGGAAGAAGTTTTGATAGACATAAAATTGTTCACTAGAAAATTAAACTTGGGATTATTGCTTCAGGATATGAATAACATTAACAGTGACAAATTGAGAAGGAGAAGTGTGTTCAATCCCCCCCTTCAAACTGATATTTTGAATTTTGAAACAACAATCATAGATATGGTAAGACAAGGGTTTGTACCCAATGAGAAAATACAAGATTTCAGTAATTTAACTTTAGAGGAGAAGGATGTTCTTAAAAAACTTCAAGAAAATAAAAAGTTAAGAATTATGAAGCCGGATAAGGGGGGAGGTGTGGTCCTTATGGACCACTGGGACTACACTAAAAAGATGTTAGAAATTCTGAACAATGAAGGCAGATATAATTTAGCGTCTAAAAATGAAATGAACATGTGTTATAGAAAGATAGACTATACCCTTCAGGACAATTTACTACAAGGCCTAATAGACGTGGATATGTACAATTACTTGAAAGTCCCTAAACCCATAATTCCAGAAATATTTGGAATCCCAAAGATACACAAGCAGGTTGACAACCCTCCTCTGAGACCTATAGTTACATATGAAAAAAGTAATCCCAGTGGTCAACAAACAGGAAAACTAGCTGGAACAGCAAAACGACACCAGGAAACCGGACTCAATGCTCGAGCAATAAAATTTATTGATACAAAAGATGGTTAAGCGCTTTCCACAGTCAACTACTGTCTTCATCAGAACAACATATAACAAAAGTGAAGACCTTATATACAAACTTAAAAACCCGCCTAAATCAACAATTAATCAATTATATAATTAACATTTACATAATGTGAAATTTTAAAGCTATACCTAACATTTCACTACATGAATTTACATCTAGCGTTCCCTAAGAATCTGAAACTAAAACAACAAACATTTCATATACATTGCTATATAAACTATTCTAAAATAATAAGTGTTGAAAATAACACCTATCTATCACTTATAACAAATTTAAAAAAATATTTTATGTACATTGTAAGAAAATATAATATAATAAAATAAACTTATACGTTAACATTATGTTTGGCAATTATTAATGAAATTCATATCCATACAGGATTCATAAAACTGGGGCAAATGAATGTATAAGTACTGCCTGCAGTACACATAACCAAAACATATGAATAAATTGATATTATATATATTGCAAATTGCACTAAATTACAAATTGTTGATTTAGGCGGGTTTTTAAGTTTGTATATAAGGTCTTCACTCTTGTTATATGTTGTTCTGATGAAGACAGTAGTTGACTGTGGAAAGCGCTTAACCATCTTTTGTACCTATAGTTACATCTCAAGGTTCAAAAACACAACCTTTAGCGATACTGGTAGATTCAAAATTAAAACAATTTAGTAAAGACTACCCCCACATTTTAATTGATTCTTGGGATTTTTTAAAGAAATTCAATGACATCCCATATCAAGATAGATATTTGTTTATAACTATTGATGTAAAAGACCTGTTTTCAGTTATACCTCATGAAATAGGACTTACATGGTTTGAACATATGTTGGTGGATTTTAAATTTCTGAATAACAATGACTTCAGATTAGTTTTAGAAAGTATGGAGTTAGTATTAAAAAATAATTTCATCTACTTCCAAGGGGATATATATCATCAAAAGGACGGTGTAGCAATGGGGTCGGCCTGCGCACCGATATATGCCAACATAATAATGTTGTTCTGGGAATTGAATTTTGTGTTAAAATCGAATCACAAAGATTATATTGTGAAATATTTTAGATTCCTGGACGACATCTTTATAATATGGGATGGCACGACCCAGCAGGTAAAAGACTTTGTTCAGTATATAAATAGTACTACACCGTTCCTTAGGTTTACGTTTGATTTAACATCAGATCAAGTGAACTATTTGGATGTTACTATTAGTAAGAATAAAAATGACAAGAAATACAAATCCAGAATATACAGAAAAACATGTTTCTCCAATTCCTATGTTCACTATGAGAGTGACCACCCCCTATTTATGAAGAAAAATGTGGTAAAGGGGCAAATGATAAGAGCCTCCAGAATGACCAGTGATAGGGATGAGTTTTTGGAAGAAATGACGACAATTTATAAATTATTTAAGGAAAGAGGATATCCTGACGGTCTTATAAAAAGGGTCAAAAAAGATGTTATGAAACAAAGAAACACTAGATATATGCCACTTCTAGGAAATATTCCTATGTCAATTACGATTGGAAACATGAATGGAAATGAATCCACTAACATGATTACTACCAATAACAATGATAAAAATACAGAGACTACCCACATAGGAAATGCACCCCGATTGACATTAACATATTTTTATGGTTTTGGTTGGTTAAGGAAAGGGATAAATGAGGTTTGGAATATGTTCTCTAGAATGACCAACAAGCCATCAATATTTCAGGGACCATTAAAAATTTGTTATAGAAGGAACACAAATTTGAAAAAAATGTTTGAATTCAAAAAAGATACATACAGGGAACTAGGAGCAAGTAGTAGAGTGGGCACATTTAAATGTGGAAGATGTGCCCAATGTTCTTTCTTGACAGGAAGTAAAGAACTATGGTTAAAAAATACAGGACATAAGTTTAGAAGCAACAAGTACTATAGTTGTTACACGAAGGGGGTGGTATACCTAGCATATTGTTTGGATTGCTGGGTATACTATGTGGGGAAAACCGAAAGGCAACTAAGAACGAGAATATATGAGCATATGAGAGATATATTAAAGAAAAATGAAAATAATGCACTGTACAGACATGTTAGTATGTGCAAGAATGCAAACATTAAGTTTTGGGCGTTGGAGGAAGTAAAGGCTTGTGATAGAGGGGGAGACTGGGAAACATTTCTGGAATTTAGGGAACTTATTTGGCAAATGAGATTGGATGTATGTTGCCATAAGGGACTGAACGATCACAAATCTATAAAACCAGTACTTAAAATACTAGCCAATAACCCAAAACAGAATGCATAACAATGTAAAATCACATATGCAAATATATGTAAATATCATTTTTTAGTGGACCCATTCATTGACAATTGTTAACTATTTTATTAATTTAATTTTTTTGTTCTATTGGGTTTTATGAGTGTAACATTTATTGCATATTTACCATACACATCTTTTATTAATTAACTATATACATAAAATATTTTTATACATACATATTTATATATTTATTTATTTATACTTATATTTATATTTTTAATTATATTTATATGTATACCTATATTTATATTGAAGGTAATATTATTGTATATATTTTGGAATATTTAAACATTTATGCAATTTTAAAATATACACGCACACATTTATATATACACTAAATATCAACACATTATATTGGAATGATTTCACAATGATAATGGATATATTAATTTAACCTAATAGTATTTATTTATATTAATATGCGTACAAATTTTAAAGAATCGAGGGGTAGGATGACAATATACATATAGGCATATGAATATATTAGTATGGGTAACAGTGTTATATAGACATACATTTTAAACGGCTTGGATCACATGAGACAGGTTTTATCAAACTGTATATACCTTTAAAATAAAGTGCAATTGTAATTAATTATGTTAATGGAATAATTGATACTCATAGAAATGTATTTAAGAGCTCATTTGAATGGAACATGTAGATTCTGAAGAAGTCCAGTAATCTATGGACGAAAGCGCGCTCAATCTCTGGTTTTCAAGTAACATGTAAGACGAGCTGGTGGTGTTGTTTGTTTGCTGCTGTTTGCTGCTAATTCTAAGCCAAACCAAGAAACGGACTATCGGTGTTGGTTTATGGTATATGATGGACTGATCCTGTTTTTACTGTCTGCTATTCAATAAATTCATTTGTTTGCAACTATCGGTGAAGATATATTTTTTCTGGCCTTGGAGGAAATCCCTTTATTGTGCGGGAAAGCGGACTATTTCTTTTGTGAAATTTGTGTTTTTTGGAGGAGTTTTGTGCTTCTGTGGTTACCAATATATAGTGTTACAGCAATCCTTAACCAATTGTTTGATATGATCAGAAAAACTCAGTTCTGGAGCTAACTATATAACCAGGTCTATAAGTTATTCCACAGCTTCAATAACTATGTACTGTAGTAAATATTCAGCTTTCAATCAATGTCTAATATTCTCTTATGCTTACTTTTTTATTATTCTCTGGTGCTCAACTGACAGAGAAGGAGTAACCTAGCAGAAGGGTCATTTTCTATTAGGAAAGACTGCATACAAAGCAGATAAAACTAGTATTTTTTGATATTTCATAAATGAAATAACAACATAACCGTTCTTATTGTTTTCAGAGTCATTCCTTTATTATTTTTATAAATTCACAGTAAACTTACATCAAATATTATTGAATTCATTTCACAGGAGATGTGGTTCTATTATAAGTTGTCATCCTTTACAAAGCCAATGATCTAAAATGCTTAAAAATAATACCAAAAACACAAAAGGGTGAATATTAGAGTCATAGGTTCATAGGTGTTTACTAGGATAATGACCACAAGGGCCTTTTTAAGCCTAGCCATACATCCCAAATCTCTGGCAAATTCTGATACTCTTGATAAGTAAGCATGGGCCTGGGAGATGAACCATTTACAGGTTATCTGTTTGCATTAGAGATATAGGTGCCAAACTTGGGATGAATTTCCGGTTTCCCATCCAATTGTCCAAGTTGCACTTGAATTGGGTTAGGGAGTCACTCTGCTTCACATGGCTGGGGAGCCTGTTCCATAGACGGGGTAGTCTCTGGGATACATACCTATTTCTCCAGCAGGTTCTATTTATATCACAGGCAAGGTTTAAGTCTTTAGAATGGGTAATTCTGCTACTGTTTGCTTTGTGGAAATACAGGAGGTCCATCAGAGTGGGGTCTGACAATGCCCTGTATGTCAGGCATTGATCTCCCCTCAAAAACCTGTAGAAGACAGAATACAGGGATAGAGCCTTCAAGCAGTCTGCATAGGACATATTTCTTACGCTCTGTACTATTTTAGTAAGGAATCTCTGTGGACATTCCAGTTGTTTGAAATACCTGGTTAGGTACATACCAAAGGATGCATTGTACTCAAAGATAGGTCTGATGAATGCCAAATACAGTGGAACAATGACTTCCTTGGACTTAGATGCCATACCTTTGTTTAAAGGTTGAGCAACATAAAATTATTTCCTCACCACTGTAAGCATGTGATGATCAAAGGCTATATTACTATCTATATGTGTCCCTAAGTCCATGACTACTGGGTCAACTCTAAGGGGTATGCTGTCAATATGATAGTTACCAGGAATGGATGATTTCCCAAAGGATAGAATTATGTATTTCTTGGCATATAGTTTTAGTCCATGACTCTGACTCCAGTTATTTGTCTGTGTCAGCCCCTCCTGGAGAACATTTGTGTCAGTGTGAGATTCAATGACAACTCCTACTTTGCAATCATATTCAAATTTAGTCAGCCAGAGACCACTGACATTAGCCTTCAATTCTGAGAAGTAAATGCCAAAAAGGAGCAGTCCAAGGACTGATCCCTGAGGGACTCCACTTGCGACTGACCTCTTTGTAGAGGTGGACTCCCCAATTCTAACTTCCTGGGACCTGTCTCTGAGCCAGGTGGCTATCCACTGGGTGACTTATGGGTTTGTACCTCACCTTGAGTTTCTCAACAATGCCCGAGTGGGGAATTCTTCTCAAAGAAGTCCACCAGGTTGAGTTGGCATGAACTTTAAGCATTTTTTTTGCAGTGGGCACATCCCCCTGCACCTCTGATATGGGAAGTAAGACCCCCATACCTACCCCATGCTTTTATATATATGCACACACACACACACACACACACACACACACACACACACACACACACACACACACACACACACACATCACACACATGCTTTTATATATATGCACATACACACACACACACACACACACACACACACACACACACACACACACACACACACACACACACACACACACACCCACACACACCCATACACACACACACACACACACACACACACACACACACACACACACACACACACACACACACACACACACACACACACACACACACGAACGCACACACGCACACACACACACACACACACACACACACACACACACACACACACATATATCACACACACACACACACACACACACACACACACACACACACACACACACACTAACAATTTAAAGCAGTTTAACTAAACTTAAAAACCTTAATATCTCTCACTCTGCCACATTCTGGTTTTCCAGCTACCTCTCCAATAGATTCCAGTCTGTCAAATGGCTATCCATCTCCTCCCCTTTCCTCCCTGTTAATACTCGTATACCCCCAGGTTCAATACCAGGGCCCCTCCTGTTTAACATCTTTACAGATAATCTTCACACAGCCTGCCCTCACTCCTCTATCTTCCAATATGTTGATGATTCCAGTATCATATCTTGCTCTGATAATCTCTCCCACCTTCTGTCCCTCACCTAAAACTCACTTCTATCTGTTGAAAAATGGTTAACCAGCAATGGCCTCTTACTGAATCCTAAAAAAAAACAAAACTTCTCCTCTTCCTCCCCATATCTTTATAAATATGTAAAAACTCCTTCATAGTCTCATCTCTTAATAATACTACTGTCTCAGTCGAAACTCAAACTAAACTCCTTGGTGTTTTATTGATGACCAACTTAAGTTCGACATCCATATTTTATGAGCCATCAAAAAAACTCACCAGAAACTAGGTCTGTTATATAGGAAAAAAATACTTGACCAATGACACTAAATATTCTCTGGCACAAGCTTTTCTACTACCTAGCCTCTCCTATGCTGCACCTATACTCACTAATCTACAAACCACCCTCATGGCCAAACTTGAATCTACCTGCAATAAAATTGCTAGATTTGCTTCAAACCTTTCTTACTGCTCATGCCACTGCAATGTTCTACAAAATCTGAAATAGCCATAAGCCCATAAGCAACTCTTACTTCCACAACTCCATCTCACTCACTCTACTGTAGCTAATACCTCCCTCTGCCCTGCTCTCTCTACCCTTATCGCTCCATATATTCCCAAATGCTGTCTTCGCAGTGCTGACCAAAATTTCCTGGAAGTATATAAGCCGACAAAACAAATAGGTAAACTCCTATATAGTTACTTAGTTGATAATACCTGGAACAGACTTCCCCTGATCTTAGAACTACCACTAGTACTTTTACTTTCAAAAAAATGCTAAAAGATTATATGCTCAAAAAATGGACTTGTCCCTGCCTCACTCCAACCTGACCTATTCCTCCTCATTCCTTTTTTTCTGTCCCTTCAACACTATCCTCCAGATTCTCAAAAGCTTGCATGGCGTGCATGATTAGTGTAAGATGAAAATTTGCCAGTATGGCGGCTGAGCGATCCACGTACAAGCACGTCTGACATGCGCGAGCGCTGTAACACTAGTGCTGCACATCCCCAGCCCTCATATGCAAATCACCCCATTTGCAGGTGAAAACCATGCAAATGAGGTAAATCTGCCATCCAGGAAGCAGGAATCAGGGCATGCAGGACTAGCGTAATATCCAGAAATGTACTCGGTTAGTAACCAATACGGTACTGCATACTTCAAAACTGAGCTATGACTGCTCCAAATAAAGGCTGCATATCATTGAGGAAGCATGCCAATGGCCAAGTAGAAGGCCATTGGCATTGCAAACAATGCCAAATGTACAGAATACAACTTTTATGATATGTCTGATGATCAAAATTCTTGAAGAATAGGGCAGGGGTGCGCAAATGGGACCAGCGGGGAAATAAGAAAATAAGCCTAAAACAAACAGTCTAACTAAAATCAGTATTCCGCCATGCAAGTCAATGGCAGGCAAAAGACAACCTGGCCAGTAGTGATTGCTAAGGGGGGGTGGCACAGTGTGACACATGTAACTATGCATTAGCAGGCAATTCTATGCAAATGAGGGGAAGGATAGTGAATCCCGGTTTTTCCCAGCATGTGAGGCAGGTCCCAACAGTGTATGAGTATGAATAGCTGAGTGCAAGACTAGGAGGTAGGTGACATCATGTGTGGGAGTGTCAGGCATATTGTCAGCAGATTGGAGCCTTGTGGCTCGGGGTTGCACCCAGCTTAGCACAGGAAAGCCAGGAGGTGTGTCTAAACCTGCCCAGCACGTACGACACAGTGTAAGCAGGTGTGCATGCTATGCAACAGGATCTACAGGATGATAAAGGAAGTGAACAGAGGAAATAGCAGCAGTGTGCACATTGCAGTACACTGATTGCACGGCGTGCCCCTGGGATGAATCAGAAGGGCAATGGGAAGGGAAAACAGCAGTAGGGAGTTAATCAAGGGGTACTAGGTTCACTGCCAGGTGAAACGGATGGGAACCAGCTAATTACACAGGCAGCAGACCAGCCAAGCCCAAAACGCCACTATAAACTATGCAAACACCTACCCCTCCATTTTTTCCCACAACCTACACCACTGGTGTAAACAAGCGGGGAACTTTTAACACTCACAACAGCAAAATGCTAGGGGCTGCAATAGCTATCATACAACTTGAGGAAGAGGCTGAGGGTGGCGAGGATGGGAATGCTGCCAACCAACCCACAGTGAGGAGACAAAGAAGAGTGTTCAGACCCAGGGTGACCTACCAAGGGCTACATGATATGGAGGTAGTGGAGTGCTATAGGGTGGACAGGGACCTCCTACAGCAGATTGTTGAGCTGTGCCGGCCATGCCTGACACATAGAACTAACAGAGGGGAATCCATCCCAGTGGAAGCAAAGGTATGTGTAGGGCTAAGAATAATAGCTAGAGGTACCTTCCAAAGGCCAACTGGGGATATGATGGGGCTCTCACAGGCATCAGCATCGAGGGTACTCCACCAGTTCCTGAATGCCATGGCAGCACATGTCGGTGAGCACGTATATTTCCCCCTCACCCGTGAGGCATTGGCCAGCAGCATGCATCTCTTCCACCAAATAGCAGAATACCCTGAGGTAGTGGGTGCAATAGACTGCATGCACATATGCATCAAAGCACCACCCAGTGAGCAGGGTAGGGCCTACATCAACCGCAAGGGCTTCCCTCCATCAACTGCCAGGTCATGTGCAATGCCCAGGGCATAATACTGAATGTGTGTGCTTGCCACCCTGGAAGTTATCACGATTTCCACATCTGGCATCTCATGCAGCTGTCCCAGAAATTTGCCAATGGGGACATCCCACATGGTCACCTAGTGGGGGATGCTGGATACACACTGGAGCCATGGCTGATGACACACATCAAAAATGCACGCACACTTGAACAAGAACTCCATAATGAGGCACACTCACAAACAAGAATCATAATAGAGCGTGTGTTTGGGATGCTCAAGTCACAGTTCTGGTGCCTGGACACATCTGGAGGAGCCTTGCAGTACTCACCAACTACATGTACCCAAATCGTCCTTGTATGTACCATGCTACACAGTATGATCCTGCGGAAACAGCTGCAGCACAAGCAGCAAGTGGCAGGGCCATATAGCCCCCCACCAGTGCCAAGGCCTGCACAAGCACAGAGTGACTTGGAGGAAGAACATCCTGAGCCTGCCCCAGTAGGCAGACGGAGGCATGCCCAGTATGCCCTGGCAAAGAGGCAACGTATAGCACATACACTGATATGGGAGGCACCCAGGGAATAACACCTCTCTCTGACTATCACATACAGTAAAAGGGATGCCAAACATTACACTATCTGTGCCTAACCATGCGTAGGCAGTGTACTATGTGCATCCAACATAGGCAGCCCTGCAGCACCACCCGAAATACTGGGACACCCACAAGATAAGTGATTCACACATGCCAGTCAGGAGGGGGGGTCACATGCCCAACAACAGTCACAGCCAGCAGGACAGGTGTACACAAACACAAACAAATGCCGTACTATGGCCTCTGAATGAGGGGTATGGGTGACCCCCATCCAGGCCTACACAGGCAGACTACAGCAGTCCAGGTAGTGGGATGTCAGTTGTGATGGCTAGGAAGTCAGAAACTAATGTGTATGCAATAAAAAGATAAGAATGGAAGTACACCGGTATGGAGTAGCCAGCATGATGGGTAAGACTACTGACTGAATCCGACTACAGGACATACCAGTACAGTCCTAGCAAATGTGCACAGCTGTCAGGTGTTCCCCCCACCTCACATAGAAATACAGTAACAGTCGGGTGCGCCCCCCATCCTGTGTAGAAACATAGAAATAGTATACCCCCAGCTATGCAAACTTGTTGCAATAGTCAATGACAAATAATCAGTGGATACCTTGCAGACAAAGCATGCTACCTATCGGTGTACAACACAAAGGTCAGCTGTGCAGTACAAACCACTGGACATGCTCCACACATGCATAACAGATGACCTTACTGGGCATGCTCACACATAAACGAAATGAAGGCAATGTCAGTCATCAACATACTGAAATGTCATACTGGGCATGCTCACACACTTGAACACATGAAGGCCATGTATGCAAACACCAGTGAACCAGTTATATCCAGCGGTTGCAATAGTTACTGCAGACACATGTCAGTATGAACCACTCATGCCTTGCAGACACAGTGGATAGGAATACAGACATATATGGAAGGACAACACACCATAATACGCCAAAGGTAGATGGATATAGATGTGTGGAAGAGTGTGACCATGACAAGGAGCCATCCATGCCTGTCCCACCGAGCACACAGTCAAAGGGCCCCAAACACATCTGTTGCAAATGTCACACACTGCAGTTGCTAGCGAACAGTACCTGTCAGCACCACAGACTATGTGGTCCATGTGCCAGCTGTGCAACATGGCTGTACAAGGACATAGTCAGCTAGTTGCCCTAGACACGCAACTGTGACATATGACCCCGTGTGTGGCCCCCTGTGGCATGTCACCCCTATATGAATGGTGTATGGACCATGCACACACTGGCCACCCCATAGCAGTACCCTGACATGCCTGCTGAGGTTATCCAATGTGAAATACACCTTTGGGAGAGTTGTAGGCCAGTAATTTCTGTGGTGCGTCCCATAACTGTGTATTGCTGTAGTGTGATAGACTAGTTAGGTAGGAGTTCTAACCCTAGACATGGCAACTGTGTGAGTGTGTGTCACTGTTCATGTGTGTGTGTCTGTCTCTCACTGACTGTGCAGAAAGCAATGTTTTAAGGATACTCACACCCCTTACATTTCATATACCCAACTTTGGCAAGGCTGCCGATGTCACCCATCTAGAAATACTCCCCTGGGAAAACTGTAGCCAAGTAATCTCCATAGTGCATGCTGTAACTGCATACTGCTGCAGTGTAATAATGTAGTTAGGTAGGAAGTCAAACCCCAACTGTGCGTGTATGAGTCTGTTTAGGCATGCCTGTCTGTCACTGAATGTGTAAAGAGCAATGTTTTTTAGGCTACTCACACCCCTTACAAGTTGAATACCCTCCTTTGGCAAGGCTGCTGATGTCACGCAGCTTGAAATACACCTCTGGGATAATTGCAGATGAGTAATCTCTATAGCACATTCCATAACATTGTATGTCCATAATGTGATTAAAGAGTTAGTTGGAAGTTCTAGCCCCCGACCTGCCAACTGTGTGTATTTGCATGCATGTCTGACGGTGTAGAGAGCAATGCTTTTAGGTTAGTCACACCCCTTACATTTCACATACCCAACTATGGCAAGGCTGCCAATGTCAGCCACCTAGAAATACTCCCCTGGGAAAGCTGTAGCCTAGTAATCTCCATAGTGCATGCTGTAACTGCGTACTGCTGTAATGTAATAGTGTAGTTAGGTAGGAGGTCAAACCCCAAATGTAGCAACCGTGTGTGAGTCTATGTGTGCATGTCTGTCTGTCACTGACTGGGTAGAAAGTAATGCTTTTTAGGCTACTCACACTTTTTACATGTTGAATACCCTCCTTTGGCAAGGCTGCTGATGTCATGCAACTTGAAATACACTTCTGGGATGGCTGAAGTTGAGTAATCTCTGTAGCACGTCCCATAACATCATATGGCCCTAGTGTAAATAAGGAGTTAGTTGGGAGTTCTAGCCCCTGACCTGCCAACTGTGTGTGGACGCATGCATGTTTGACTTTGTAGACAGCAATCCTTTTAGGTTAGTCACACCCCTTACATTTCACATGCCCAACGTTGGCAAGGCTGCTGATGTCACCCACCTAGAAATACTCCCCTGGGAAAGCTGTAGCCTAGTAATCTCCATAGCGCATGCTGTAACTGCATACTGCTGTAGTGTGAATTAGACATGTGGCTGGGTTCCATCCCCACACATGGCAGTTATGGATGTATTGTGTGTGTCACTGTTTGTGTAGGGAGCAATGCATTTTAGGCTAGTCTCTCACAGTCATTTCAAAGCCCTACATTGGTAATCCTGCTGATGTCAATCAGTGTGAAATACACTTTTGGGCAAGGACTACTCAAGTAATACCCGTGGTGCATACTGTAACTGCCTAGTGCTGTAGTGTCATACACTAGTTAGGTAGGGGTTCTACTCCCAAACATGATGTGTGTGTATTTGTATCCTGTGTAGAGGTGATTGTGACCATGTGGCCAACGTGTAGCAGGTTTTGCATATTTCTTATATGGTGGCAATACTATATATCACAATGTCCACTGTACAGCGATAACACATGTGATGTGGCTGAGAGGCCGGGGTGCAGAGCCATACCCAGACATGCGACATCAACACCAGGCAATCACAGTTAGCAACCCCAGTATTACCCAGAGTGCACTCTCACCCCATGTGTCATACACACACACATGCCTAGGTAACAGCCAATATGGGAGCAGTACACTGCATATTGGCCACCGATTGTAACTATAGAGTGACAGTGGTGGGCCACAGAGGGCATTACACCCAGTCCGTCTGTCCAATATGCACATATGTGCAGACAGTGCACCTCCCCCATGTTCTCCAATGAGCAACTGCACCACCTGTGGTGCCATCACATGTGACCCACAACGAACATACCATGGCTGACAACATGCCTGTATGGACAGATGCCACTGACACCAAGGAATGCTGAATGCATGCACACCATGTAGGTGCAGGGTAAAGCTGCTGGCCATTACCAGCTCCCACCACAGGTGGGCAGGACTGGCACATCTGATGATAATCTATGTTCACAACATGGGCCGGACACCCCAGGTACAGTTCCACATGTCACTGTACATGCATGTGTGAGGTGTGCAGATCTCAGACGCAGTCCATGTCATGGACGAAGGAACACAGACCTGTCAAGCGATGCACAACATTGCCCACACACAGTAGTCACCCAGGTGACTGGATGGGGATACAATACCTGTCTGTGTGGGCAAATGCAGACACTACTTCCTTGAGCCACAATGCAGACCATCGTCATGTGGCCTGATGCCAAGGTACACCCATTGCCTAGCCATGGACAGCCGTCTGATGCAGTTGAACACCACACACCTGTGCAGACATGCACACATGCATGTCAGTAGTGGTACCCTGTGTGTTTGTGTGTGTGCTTCATGCTGCAGATGTTCACATCCACACTCTCTACAACCCCCATGGGCATACTACAGCATGCTGTCTGTCAAACACCTTCCCATACTCTTCGCCCATACAGCCCCCATATGACCTGTGTGGTGCATGGGATACCTGCACAGTGATGTGATATGGCAATCCCACAACTAATGAGTTGTACACCTGGCCCTGCCAAGTGTGTCAAAGAGTGTGTACCCTTGTGAGAGTGTAGCTGTGTTGACGCTGGCACCTGTTCATGCGGACAGGCACATGTATGTCACCTACCATACAGCTACTGTATCCCCTTTGCAGATGTCACTCACCATCACATATATGTTCTGAGTTCTCCACAACAGATAACCCATGTGGTGCATCCAATAATTGCAGCGAACTGTGCTAGCAATACATAGTCATCAGGGGTTTGATACCCTGTGCTGCTAGGTGTGTGACACAACCATGCTTCAGTTTTACCCTCTCACCCCTCCCTGACATGTATTAGCCTCTGTCTGCATCCCCACCCCCTCTCAGCTGGACATGGAGACCTACACCTGCTTTACTTAGGCAGCAGCATGTGTAATGTAAGTAATGCTCATGATCAGCTGATGGCCTCTGCACGAATCGCAGCCCTCCCCTAGCAGATTGCATGTGAAACAGCTGTGGTAACATCCCCATCGCCAATTGTATAAAAACACACTCCAGTACCCAGGAACATCATGGTGGTGTTTGCCCTTGTCACCCACTGTGAGCAGAAACTAGATCTGTTGTGTGCCAAACAGCATCTCAGATGGATTGCGGTGTACCTCTAACAACATACACTGTGGAAACAGTGCATTACATGGGAGGTGGATGTGCCTGACCTGACTACAGCCTGTATGTGCCGCTATATTGCATTTAGAGTAATGCTGCTTTCACAGTGTTTGTGTGGATATGGCTGATGTACATGTCACAATACCTGCCATGTCCATTCCATGTTGATGGGGGAATCTCCATCTGCAGGTTCATTTGCAGCCTGGGCAGATTTGTGTCCGTGGTTACATGTGTCACCCATGGAGCATCTAGCTGTCGACTGCTGAAGGTAGTGTGAGGATTGCAGTCAGTAGATGGAGAAAGCTGTGGTAGTCACAGACGTCAGATCCCTCAAAGGACATATGTTGCAACAACCCTGCAAGAACAGTAAATGTATGTGGTCATCACAGCAACATGTCAATATTGGCCCTGTGTATGTGCTCCCAGTCACACCTCTGTCAACCTTTGTACATATGTCATGCATGAAGTGGTGCATATGTGCTGTACACCATAATTTGTGGCATCATATCTGAGAACAAGCCACTGATATATCTGACTGCTACACATGTTATGTACAGTAGGGGTTACATTACATTACATTACCTGCACATTCTGAGGATGTTTGTACAATACTGAGGTCTGTGTACCTATGGTGAATGTCGATAGTGTGTGTAGTGTTGATATGTACCTTAGCCTGTGTACAGACTGTGAGACTGTGATAGATGACATTGTTCTAGTTCCCCTACTATCAGATGTTACATGCTGCCCCACTGTATGGTATTGTAGTGGTGTACATGTTTGTAGGGCCATAAACACATGTGTCCCATACCACAGACAGCCACCAGACCAAACTGTGTAGCAGGCCAGTATATGTAGGGCAGTCTGTAAGTGGCACATATGAGGATGGTGTCGAACACATACTCCATATACTGTAATGCCATGCTAGCTAACCATATGTGGCTGTGGCTGTGTTCACGTTGGTTGTGGATATGCACTGTCACACAGGTATATCCTACCCTGTGCTGTGACATGCCTGTGGAGCCTGCTGTATATACAGATACATGTACATTCCCCCTTGGGAAGTGTAGGCCAGTGTTGAGCCAGTCTGCCTGCAGCCTGCACAGTGCATTGTGACATGCCTAGCAGCTGAATGTGCCTACCCAGTGGGATGTCATGTGTAGATACTAGCCAGATGTCCCGCTGCTGGACCACCCCTAACAGTCATGTATGTCAGACAGGGCAATGGGATGCAGTGCAAATGTATGTCAATACCCATTGCATAGTATGTGGCCATGGCACCCCTGTGCCAGTGGTCATACCGTTACAGGCCAGGCAGGAATGTGTGAATGCATGACCTATGGTGGACATTATATACCTGTCATTATGTGTTATACCCATCAACATGGCCATCCACATCCATATTGTCAGACATGGTACACATGTGTAGCACTAAGGGCATATGTGTATACCTCTGGAATGTACAGACTATGTCAGACCCCCCACATATATTGGCCAATATCTCTGTTGCAGTCCACAGTGGCATTACATGCTAGCAGCAGTACTGTACACTGATGTCCTTTGGATGTAGTTCAGTAATCAATTGCACACATGTTATGAGCAGATGTGACCTGCCACACACACCATGTCTGTGAAGACAATTCCAATAACAGTAGCAATAGCCTACTAGTATACCTGCTAGAGATACTTGACATCCCCTGCAACTATGACATTGGGAACATACGTGCTGGGGTTGGCCTACACTTCATGTCCAGGAACTATGGTGGGAATATATGTACATATACATATCCAGATAGCCAGATATATGATTACACATTTGTACTACACCCACTTAACACTGTCATGGCAACCACCCACTATTGATCCCACATCATGTGTGCGCGGTCCCATTACATCTCTTGTGTTATGGGCATCCATCCTGTGTGTGGGCAGCAGTGCTAATGACAGCATATAGCAATACCCCATACAGCAGAACCAGCACACTCAGGGCAGCCACATATTTGTAGGAGGATCAGGAAGTACAGACAGACTGCGAGTGGAGTTGTGTTATGCTTTGTACAGTACTGGTGTTACAGGGTGTGGGTGTACATACAAGTTTGCCATGGAATGCAGCCCATCTGCATAGTACACAACTGTGGGCCTACCCTCATGCTGGCTGGAGCTGTGCCTATCATGTCTTGTCTCTGTCCACCACACAGGTCTTGTGTCAGATAATACACAGGCCATGTGTGTGTTGCATGTTATCGGTACATGGCTACATCCATGGCCGTCCATACCAGCAATTCCCTGAATAAGTGTATGTTACAGACTATCCTGTAACATCTGCACCTTGCTTAGTGTATGGCAATAGTTGTCCACATATGTGCCTGTATTCCAGCCTCTGTCCATCACCTACATACCAAGCTGTGCACAAATGTCATGTTGTCAGTGGTTGATCCATAGTGGGCTGGGAGTATAACATACTGCTATGTCTGCCATGATTCCACTGCCATTGTAACCCCCACACATATGGTGGGGCTGGGGCCATATATGTGTGGGCGCCACCTACACAATACATGTGTGCCCTCATGCACTGCAGAGCCTAGTGTATGTAACAGTGGTATATGGCCCTGTATAATTGAGTCTGGGAGGAGCACCAGAAAAGACCTAGGCTGCTAGAAAATGTGGGGTTATCAGGGCTGAGCTGCCTTAAGGTATCTGGATGTACAGTACCATATACTTCACCCATATACACATTACTGTCATGGATCTGGGTACTGCAGGACTACTGCTCCCTGCCATACAAACTGTTCTGTGTGTTGGTGTGCACATGATGGTGTCAGTTAAGCCAAGTTATGTAGCAGTTACAACCCATGTGGTCATAAGACGTCTATACCACCTACTGTGTTTGTAAGGTGTGTAGATAGAGGCTGCTGAGCTACACACCTGGATTACATACTGTCAATTGTGAGGTATCCTGTGGCCCAGTGTGTCTTTCCTATTGTACAATGTGAATGGCTTGGCCTGGACAGAAACAGCTGTGAACCTTTCCAGCCTACTGTATGAGACCACTGTAGCATTACTCCATTGATATAGTTGTCAGTTTCTGAACGGCTCTATGGCATGGCACGTAGAACTGTAATAGTACACAATGACAGATTACCACATCTGCAAACCTGTGGGTGTTGTTTCACCCATGACCTGTCTGTGGGTGCATGTTACAGGCAATGATTGTCATTTGTATGGGTGGCACATACAGTGTCCAGTCATTCAGGGGTCAACCGTAGGCATAGTGGCTGTTCCACATTGTATGCACCTACCACTTATGTTTCATACTGTACATATTAGCAACTATACAACCAGGTCTCTAAGATGTGTGTCTACCTGTTATGTGTCGGTCAATGTGTATATGATGGTATGACACACTATGTATTCACCATATGCAAACATAACATCCCCATGTGTATGTGTAGTCACATGTACATGTACATATATATATATATATATATATATATATCTATATATATATCTATCTATATATATATATATATATATATATATATATATATAATTATGTATATGTATACCCGTATCTGCATATCTGTGTCTGTGTATCTGAAGCCTGGTAATGTTGATGCCTTCCACATAATACATTCCCCATGGGAGCCAGAATGTACTGCATGATATGTTACCAATAACAGCCTGACATCATACAGGTTGGATGTAGTACAGGTAACATCGTGTGCCCATTTTGCCATTGGCCCTGGTTATAGGATCACCAACACTTGGTAGTTTATTGCAGGGCAGATGTGTTTGGCTGGGGGAATGCCTATTCATAGGACTCGTATAGTGTGTGGTGCCTCTCAACCACATTAACATAACATGTAGCCTGTTACACTCCACTCCCTAACAGCTACATGTGCCTTGCAGTACCAGCACAACAGTGTTGCACCAATGGGTCGGTAGGCATGGGAATCCCATTGAGGTCTGCCACGTGTGTGTATATGTGCATGTGTGCATATCTGTAGGGTACACCAATTCGAGTCCACATACTCCTATTACAATACACATTGCCACATAGTAGTACAGATATCGTTGTTGTCGCCCTTAGGTGTGGCAATGCAATGCAACATGCTACTATGGCTGTGGAGTGTGCATCACATGCATATTCCTGTGGTACCACTGTTGTGATATGCAATGGGTTGTTTTTGTGCCATGGCCACTGTGTGATAGTGGGTATGTCAGAGTATCTGGATGGGTTATAGTGTGTACAATATCCATTGGAGGATGTGGGTGGGTGTACACAGTCTTTACACCATGGTACACCTGGTATATGGCCCACGTACCACTCTCAGGTGGTCAATGTCATCATCACCCATACAGGTAACAGATAACAGGATATGGCCCAGTTACACATGTGCTGTGTGCAGCTTACCTGTAACACATTGGACACATGAACTAGTTAGTTAGCAACTATACAACCAGGTCTCTAAGATGTGTGTCTACATGTTATGTGTTGGTCAATGTGTATATGATGGTATGACACACTATGTATTCACCATATGCAAACATAACATCCCCATTACCATATTGTACATGCCTGTGGATGGTCTGCATGTAGCATGTGACCTGGTACACACCTCACCCTACAGATGGTGTCATATGTGCAATGACAGCCACACAGTTCAGTAGCACTACATACCCAGGTTGGGGTCTAGACACAGTGTTGCCAAGTCAGGATGTGTGTGTATGTGGATGGGTTGACATAAGGGTGCAGGTTATACATGTACCAGCAGGCCACCAGTCACGTTTGCATGGCCACTAACTGTTATACATACCTGTGGCATGTGTGCAACTGTACACCACATATGTCATGGCCATGGTGTCACCACACTGCCATATCCCTGTGGAATATGACTGTGGACCATCCTCCTACTGACACATGTATGCCTACAACACAAATGGATGACAGTATGGGGATATCAACTGGTGTTACCAACAGATGTGATGCATCATAGCTGCATGGCTACACTACCTGACATGTATGCAGTACACATTACCCTTGACTACATTCTACACTGCAGTACATTGTGGCACTCTATCATAGTCACTGTGTGGATCAGAACCATGTTAGCCTGTCCTTGCATTGATGTTATGGATGGTAGGGATGTGGCACAGGTATCATCATATGCACAGGGTGTGTGATTGTCATCCTAGCTGCATGGCTACACTACCTGACATGTATGCAGTACACATTACCCCTGACTACATTCTACACTGCAGTACATTGTGGCACTTTATCACAGTCACTGTGTGCATCAGAACCACGTTAGCTTGTCTCTGCATCGATGTTGTGGATGGCAGGGATGTGGCACAGGTATCATCATATCCACAGGTTGTGTTGCAGGTGTGCCAGAGGCCAAGGGTGGTCCAAACATGTGTCACCATGTGTGTGGGTGAGGGGTATGGTTCCTTGATTGGGGCATGGTGATGTGGTGTGTGTCGGTATGGGGTCACCCTAGGTGTGGTTGCATAGTGTGTGGGTATTCATGCACACAGTTCTGTCATGTGGCTGCCCTATACGGGTAATGATGGACAGCTGCAGACCATACCTGGCAGGGTGTGCAGTTCAGTGCCTCCAGCCATGGACATGCTGACTGCGCCTGCCAGGGGTTCCATGGGCACATGCAGGTACAGACCTTGAGGTGCTACTCTCCCCGGATGATGACATATGTCCGCTGGTACCATGTCCCACCTGGGCCTGGCCAGGGCCACATGCATGTAGCCTGCTGTGGTGTGGTGTGGACAGCAGCCCCTGTGGTGTACTGGGGCTGGTACTGCCACTACAAGAGTGGCTGTGCATCCTGGCTCATCCACGTTGACCACCAGCTGCTGGTGCCTCTGGCCTACATCCACACAGACATTGCACCACTCCCACCATGCGTTCTAGCACAGACATTCCACGGTCGAGCAGGCCAACCATCTCACCCCACCGTCTATCCATGACCTCAGTATATTGACTGAAGGCAACAGCGAGTTCATG